>NW_026849110.1:0-123722 GCF_030867785.1 Colletotrichum acutatum
AGAAATTGGGGACGAAAAGGCGCGGGGATGGCTTTACTTCGATCAAAATTGTCGGTTGAAGGCCGGGCTGTTGAGACTAAGTCCCCTTACCCATGAAGTATGATATCTGACTGGACCCCTCCAACGACTCGTCTCCACACGGTTATGCTGACACAGTGCTCCTTATAAGTGAGGAGCCCCCTTCCAAGATGCTTGAGTACTGGTCTAAGACGAGGGTTCCAGTACATATTCATGAACTAGAAGGCAGAAATCTTGATGTTTACGGTTATTCTGAAAACCATTCCTATTGAGTGTCTTATATCTTCTCAGGATGGTTGAGGCTCAAGTTTTTCAACAACCATTCGATGCTGGATAAGATCATGACAAGCATCATCGCAACTATCCCATCAAGGTTTCGTAACCCTTCTCCACCATGACATCCATCCAGTACACGTCCTGCTGCTTCTCATCCATACGTGACCATGTCTCTCTTACAAGAAGCGTCATTTGTCGTATAGGCTTAGCTGCCAGGATGCCCTCGAACGATGCGAGACGTGATATGACCAGCCGTCTAGCATGTAAAACGTCGGTCATGGTTGGCTTTGCTCTCAGCCTAGGACTAGAAGCAAAGCTTGCCATAGGCTTGTCTCCCAAAGAATCCAACGAAGCAAACTCGCGGGTTATAGAAAGCTCGCTGCAAATGCTTACTAGAAGCAGTGGTTGAATAGACCGAGATCGCGACGTGATTGGAATCTCCTGTAAGAGATCGAGAATGTGTAAAGCAAGACAGGTCAGCCACGTCGCATGTAGAGCATCTGGGTTGCCCGAAAAGCTGGGTTCCGACTCCCCGGGTATATCCAGCCAGGCCGACGGACTGGTAGTCGCCGTGTCTTGCAAGAGTAGATCGGGAAAGTTGCGGTATAGCTGCAACAGTCCAGTACACCTGTACGCCTCTGCAGCTTTCAACAGATGGTCGGTTGGTGTCATATCATCGCCCGAGTCCATGACTGTAACCTCTGTTGGAAGTTCAATCTTGCAAAGCCGCGAGTGGAGCTGTTCCGCTGCCTGTATGGCGGCGACGGACTGCTCGATGTCGTGCCTGGATGAATGCTGGCGGCGACGGATCCGTTTTCGTTCTTTTCTGGCGAGCGCCCCAACTTGACCAACAACCTCTAGTACCTCTACTCCAATACCTGTCTGCGGATGTGGCATCCTCGCGTCATTTCGATCGGGAAAACGAGGCGGTTGTGGCTGAACGGCTCCAGTGGATGCCGCCGAAGGCAATTCTTGGTCGGTGACGAAGGAAAGCAACATCCTCCAGTAAACTAGTGAGTTATAAAAGAAGAATCGTTTCTGCTTGTCCGCCATTATCAAGCTATCTTGTTGGGCTTCGAGGTGAATGAGTGTCTCAGCCAGTAATTCGAACTCGGACTGGCCGAGTTTAGACGGATCATGCCAGCAGAGACTGAAGCCGAGCATGACCAGTGCCAACAGTGATGATGTATCCGTTGGACCTGCTTTACTTTCTTTCCATAGGGCGTTTACCGCCTGGTCCCGAAGTCGAACGCTGGCTGCGGAAAGGCCTGGTGAGACTTCGGCTAAGCAGGCTGCTGCCATGCTTTGGGTAACGTAGTAGAGTGATGGCGAATTACTCCAGAGATTGGAAATAGTTGTTCTGTATGGGTTCAACTTGCTGTCGTAGCAAGACATCATCCCGCACACTTCTTTGAAATAGTACTCCACCAGCACCGATGTATTGTCTTGTAATGAGGGTGATAGTGGGGTATCGTAGTGAGCCATGCTGGATGGATTGGAGCTGACGCGCCGGTCTACCACATCGAGACCAAGTGCAGCGACTTGATTACCAGGGATGATACCCGGCCATATTTCATTGGCTTCTGTTTCGGCTGAAAGAAGAGAAAATGTTACCCCTGCGGATGAGGAAGGAGTTGGAGATAGAGCCGGTATGTCTGAGAAGGGAAAAGTAGGCTCCAGATGGGTGGCATCTTGAAAGTCTAAACTTGAAGGGGTATCGATATTTGCAAATTGACTGAAGAAACCCGTGTCAAAAGTATCCCTGTCAAATGAATCGGGGGATTGTAGAATTTGAACCGAATGTCTAGCCCTTTGTTGGCGGCGTTGTGGTTCGCTAGATGTCGGAGTCGTGATGTCAACCCCAGGGGATCTCGAGGCAGGCGACCATCTGAGAGGCTTTTGATATCCGGGACAGGATATCCCGAGTCTTCTACATCTCGAACAATGTGGCTTGACTTCGTCGCATTTCAACTGACAGGAGGCGTGTTAGGACCTGACACAACAAGTGGTACATGACGTTGGTCTCGTACCCGTTTTGACTTGCATACTGCGCACCCATTTCGGGATCTTGTGATAGTCTTATGCGCTGATGACCGCATTAGGTTGTTGAACAAGGGATGAAAGTTCACATCAAAATGAGAATCAAATGAGAACGAGACGACAGCTCAACCGAGTGAGGCAGATCCTGAATCGCTCGAACTTGCATTTCTTGAGCAGCAAGCTTTCCATGTGCCTGAGCAGCGTTTGTCTCAGTGAGTGAAATGACTCGCGTCCGGATGCGGGGAGCTTATCGGCAGTGGAACGCTCGGAGGTTGCATGGCCCCAGCCAGGATGAACGCATGCCCCCATCCACTAAACCAAATCAGGTTCCTCGAGGCGAAGGAAAATGATGCTGAAATGGGTAATCATCGATGAGGAGACTTCGGAGCCAGTCTCTTCTCTTCGGTATTCAAAGTTTGTTTGATAAGACTTAACGGAAACACTAAGCTGCGCTGAAGCTCTATCAGATCACCGTGCTAGCATTTCTAATTCTACTACCTACCTTATCTTTCAAACATGGCCTTCTCGGGGAATCAGTCTTTCAAGGTCGCACTGGTACAAACCAGTCCAAAGGTGAGCCCACTATCGACGTCACTTTAGCAGAAACCATCGCCAACCCTCATCTTTGCAGGTTCTGGATGCCGAGCACAACTTTGCTCATGCTTCCAAACAAATTCGCCTAGCTGCAACTCAAGGAGCATCACTGGCGGTTCTACCAGAATATCATATGACGGGATGGGTACCGGATGAACCCTCATTCGCACTAAGCTACGAGGAAGCTCAGAATTTCCAACGCCGGTATCAGCAACTTGCAGCCGAAGTGCATATCAACATCTGCGCCGGCACAATCGTCTACCGCGCACCCAATGGTGCTCCCGACTCCAAGCCAACTCTCCTCAATACATCCTATTTCATCGACCATGATGGACAACTCTTAGGCGCTTACACGAAGACTAACCTCTGGATCCCCGAACGCGATCATCTGACTTCAAGCATCGACTACGCACACAGGATGCAAGTCGACGAGGGTACGCCAAAGCCTCACCAAGTCTTCGATACTCCCTTGGGTCCCGTCGGAATACTGGTCTGCTGGGATTTGGCCTTCCCGGAAGCATTCCGACAGCTTGTCCTCGCGGGGGCAAAGATTATCATCATGCCCTCGTACTGGACACTGTCGGACATGAGCAAGGAAGGTTTGAAGTATAACGCGACATGCGAGAAGATGTTTGTAGAGTCCACGCTTACCACGAGGGCTTTTGAGAATACTGCTGCCATCATCTACTGCAATGCAGGAGGACCTTCGGAGCAGGGCTATTTTGGTTGCAGTCAAGTTGCATTACCCATTGTGGGCAAGGTTCCTGGGAGCTTCACGGATGGCGAGGATGGGATGCGGGTGGTGGATGTGGATATGCGAATTGTTGAGATTGCTGAGCGGAACTATCAGATTCGACAGGATTTGGGGCGCGTCGATTGGCATTATGGCTATGTGAAAGGGGCCAAGTTGTGAACTCAGAAAGAGAATCATACCTATCTATGTCTAATGTAGTGATAATACTACCCAGCTGAGATGCAATGAGTGTATAGATCTAGGCTCGCTTTTGCCCATGTTTGTCTGTATTTTGCTTACCCGCTGCGAATGACACTTCAAACAGCCTACAAGACATCCCAATAGGGCCAGTTCTTTCTGCGTAAGAAAAGTACGAATCAGAAGACGAGAGACAAAACATATCGTGGCGGTTTGAGTTTCCAAAGGAGCACATCGAAACACGGTGCTGCCGTGCTATTTCAATGGTTCCGGACGACTTGAGAGCTCTCTGGACACAAGAGCATCGGATTCTTCGTATAGTTCAATCCGTGCAAACTAGAGACTATTTACAAAATCACAGCTTTTCGTGTTGTAGGGCGGCTACCCCTTTTGCAGATTCCTGATCTTCGATAGGGTTCGCAGTCGGCAACTCCTCCCCAAGGATCAGCTCAAACTTGGGACCGTTGTAGGTCTTCCTCTTGATAAACCAGAGTGCAACCGCGTAAACAACGAAAACTCCGATGACAGCTGTCACGTAGTCTGGATGTGTTAGATACATGAATAATCCGCCGGTAGATGGAGACTTACTCATGGTGGAAATATCGATGGGAATTGCTGGTGGGAAACAGAAGAACTACGAGACACGTGAGCATTTCTTTCCAATTACCCCACGCATCTTTACTTACGATAGATGTGACGATGACGAAAAGCACCGACGTCCAGTTCGTGAGGTAGCCCATGAAGCCTCCGCCCATGGAGAATACTGGCGGATTATCCGTGACGAGTTTTCGGCCCCGGATGAGCAGAATCATGACTGGCATCGCATAAGAAAGATTCAAGAACAGGGTGCAGCTTGCGATGTAGGCATTAAATGCCACCTCAGGGCCTATAGAAATTAGTTTCTGCATCTCATGTTGGTTGACGGGTAGACGAACCAAGATAGAGAAGGCCAAATAGAATGTTAAAAATGGCCTGCACGACTATTGCACGTACAGGCACGTTCAGCTTAGGGTGGAGGTGCAAGAGACTTCAAAAGACCGGGTAAGTAAGATGGGCTAAAATGGGGATAGCTTCATGCTGTACATACTACTTCGAGAATGGAGTTCCGTTATCTCGAGCCATAGACCAGACCAAGCGACTGCCCGACGTCACGCAGCCGTTCGCGCCATTAACGAAACAGAGGGCAACTGCAACGCTTAGAACAGTGGCAGCTGCTCTGCTTTTCGTTGCTTGTAGAATCATCTCCGTCAAAGGACTCTGCGTAGGCGAGGAAAGCAAGACGTCAATGTCGACGGCGCAGAAGAGCATAACAAGGATGAAAGCAATTCCTCTGCATTTACTGTCAGGTTTATCAGGCTATGTGGTGCGGTGGGGTTGTACTTACGTCGTGCCGCCAACGATTACGGCACCGACCATGGCTTGGGGAGCATCTGTGGACGGTCTAGGCATCTCCTCGACCATGTGCGCCACAGCATCAAAACTATCATCGTGTCAGTCATACGGCAGCAGGTCTGAATCTAGTAAGACGAACCCGATCAAGCTGAGAGCAGACTGAAGAAGCCCAAGCATCCATGCCGTCCCATCGCTCCAGCCGGTCGTATTGGAGAAATTTGTGAAGACGAACTCGGCGTCCGTCTTTGGGGAAGTTGCGAGCAGTACGATGCTGATCACGACGACGCTGAGCAAGGACCAATACACTTGAGAAGATTAGCAACCCAATCGATCAACTTTTGTCTTTTAAAGTACTTACATGCTCCTTCGTTCCAGCGGTTGAGGATTGGGTATGCAAAGATGTTCAAGAATACTCCAATGATGGACACAGCGACGAACATCAAGTACGTGCTCCATTGTGTGATCTCGTAGGAGCCGCCAGAAGCTGCGACGGCGGCTGCAGCGAGGAATCGGGCTTCACCCAGAATTAGTAAAGCTCAAGTCGTCGATGTAGGTCAATTCTCACCTCCAAAATACGCAGCGGTAGTGTTGAGCGTGAGCCAGCCAGCGATGTTAACCCATCCAACAAAGAAGCTCTGGAGCTCATTAGCACTTGATTTCCAGTCAGGCTGTGAGACGTGGGGTTTACCGTCATCTTCCTCCACTTCTTCGTCGAAAGTGCATAGGCATAGTGATATTGCCCTCCAGCTGTTGGATAGAGCGACGCAAGCTCTCCAACACTTGCACTCAATGCGATGTTGCAGATAACACAGAAGATGAAGCCGTATACAAAGGACACTGATCCACCTGAGGGCATCACCAGACCAATGGACCCAGCTAGAGAGATCCAAGTGCTTTTGAAAATCAGTATCAAAATCTGGGAATGTAACTACAATTCAATGACTGACTTGAGAATAGCAAAAGCCATGCCAATCATGGTGATTTTAGAGAATCGCTTCTGCAGGTGGCCATCTTGGCCATCCGCTGATGATGTGGCCATATCTTCTAGTGGTCTGTGACAGCGGAGCTTCAACGGTATGAATTGGAGGTAACCACTGGAACGTTCTTGACAGAATGCGAACCTCTCATGTCCTCTTATGGCCCTTGAAGGCTGTTTCACTTGTACATCGCAGTGTCGCACCGATGATAACAAGGTAGATGATAAGGAGAGATGCCTTTACGCTTAATAACATGCCAACAAACAGCAACAGGATTATCCTCTCGGGTAGCTGCGAAGCTGCGAGTAATGACGGTGGTCTATCAACACGCTATCCCCAAAGTGGTAGTGTTAAGCAAAGGAAAAGATGAACCCCACGGCCGGCTGTGGATCGGAGACGCAGCTGTGGAGGTCTATCAGCCGATCACCCCGCATGCGATGATAACGGTCCTGAGTTGCGTCAATGCCGGTACCCATTTCCGCTGCGAACTGTGGACTTGGCTATCGAGGAATATCATTGTTCCCCAAGCGAACTTCCTCTTGTTGGGTGCATTTCAGTTGATGAAGCTTCATTATAACCCCTCGAGGTGCGATACACCATCAACTGGGTAGAGCCGCTGCTCTTTGTTACTACCTTATGTAGTCCTCTCTCCGGGCTCTAAAATCTAGTACATAGAGCAACTCATGGTTCACTGTCCTCGATCGCACAGAGCCCCATCGGTCTTAGGTCTTAGACAACGATTACTCTTTAATTCAACAAAAAAGATTAGAATCAGTTCAGTGCCTCAGTTTGCTCAATATTATTTGTCAGTTAGAGCACCTTCTTGTACACCTCGTTGCATCCAATCTCCTGAACCCACAAGTTCCACGGTCGCATCAACGACCACTGTGTCGTCTTGTCAGAAGCCATACATTCGTCATGGCTTAGACTTTTGACGCCGCCCGTGACTCCAGTAACACCTTGAAGCATCAAAGCAGTAGTTTGGATGCTTGCATTCTTCTGCGTATACACTGCCCGCATCACGGCGAGCTCGATGCTACTAGCAACGACCGTGAACCCATGCCCACGCATCAACGTCACGTTATTGCCATCGTCGAAGTGTTTAGCCAAGTGGGCACCCATATTCTCACTACGTACAAGTAGATCATGAACGTCGCCGTCCTCCATGTGGTCTGCGGTATCAAATACCGGCAAGCCGTCGGCGCCCAGGAATCCGCACATGTGGCTGACGGCTCTCAGCGGAACACCTGAGATCGTGTAGGGGACCACGGCCTCGGAGTGGCTGTGGGCCACCGCGTTAACCTGTGGGTGCCGCTTGTAAATCTCCGAGTGGATTCGCCGTTCCGCAAAGCCCGGAAATGACTCCGCATCAAGTGGCTCGGCATCGCCGACTCTGTAGGCGACAAGGTCTTCGATGCCTGACACCTGAGCTGGGGCAACATTCCGAGACATCACGAAGATGCCAGGATCCAAAGGATAGCGGAAAGACAGGTGACCGTAGGCGTCTACGACCTGGTGGAAGTGAAGAATGTGAGAGCCATCGATGAGTTTGTTGAAAAGCTTACGAAGGTCGTCGGTGTGAGGAAGAGCAGCCATTTCAACGGGATGTATTTCTTTCCCAACGATGGCGCAGGAATGTGAAAGTTTTCAAGACGATATAGGATTTCTTGATGACGGCTGGATTTGAGAAAGGCTGAGAACGTCGCGAGTGCCGAGTGCACATACAGAAGCAGCTGATCGACGGGCCGATGATCGGATTTCAGAAATCTGGCGGGGTACGAGCACCAACTCGATGCGGGGTCGTGGAAGGGGTGGTTTGAGAGTCTGAATGTATGGCATTTGGGGACCTTTTCGTACATGCACATAGGATCTTCATGTTAAGGATTTGTGAATATGCCACTCTGGTTTCTAGATAGCAGTAGATTTACTGATAAACCAGATCTTTTCTTCCAGCAACTTCAGTCTTGAGAGGAACCTACTGGCCCTTTCGAAACGAGACCTAGCTCCACCAGAAGCCTCTCCAAACCCTCTGTCTTGAATGGTTTCTGTATCAATGCGTCGAAACCAAGGCTGCGAGTTCTATCCATATCTAGCCCCATCGATATGCCCGCAGCCATAACTACAATGTAACACGGCTTCAGGCCATTCTCGGTTTCGAATGCGCGAATGAGTCTTGTGGCATGCAGACCATCAATGACGGGCATCGAAGGCTGCATCAAGATGCATCGGTACAATTGGTGGCCTTTCTTGTATGCTTCGAAGGCTTCCTGGCCGTTGCATGCGAAATCGTACACGCAATTGTGGCCCAATCCGTCCATTTGCCTAGCGATGAACTTTCTCACAACTTGATTGTGTTCCGCTATAAGGATGTTGATTGACGGCGTGGCTGTTGCTGCGGTGGGAATGCTATCTGTCTGAGGTGGGCTTGAGAGACCCAATTGCTCTGTGCTCAACTCTTCCAGTGGACGTGTTGCATTCTTCGGCAAGGGTTCTTCGCTCGGGAATGCCATGTCGGCATAGCCATCATCCACTCTCGTCGGCGCAAGCGAAGTGGCGATGGCAGACAGGTTCGGAAGTGCTGTAATCAGAAATGCATTGAAGAAGCAAGATGATACTGCGAATATTTGCTCGAACACTACTCCGTAGATTATGTGCTTTGAGAGGCCTGCTGCCTGCGGCCTGCTTGGTTTCTCACTTCTCGCTTAGGTAGGTACTCAAGGCGCAGCATTTCTAGTCTACTAATGTGGACGTGGGTTCACAACAGCCCTCGCATTGAGATTTATTACATAGGGCTTTGATTTGGGGAAATAAAATAGCTGTGGCACGATAATCCACTCAATATTTTTCACGATAGTTAGGACGATAAACTTGCTACTTTCCGGGGTTCGTTGAGAGCAGTGTTGCCTTGGCACAACCGTTGTCCAAGCAGCAATTTAGGTGGGATGTGGTTCTGCACACTTGAGTAGGTATGAACAGCATGTCTCGCGATACGTCTCCATGAGATTATTATGGAAATCGTGCGCTTCCCGGCCCGTATCATCGGGAAATGTCAAGACGGAGTCATCATCTTGAACGAGTCGCGCCTGATGCCGACTCCATCGGAGGCGTGGAACCGCCCAATTGTGGGGCCGACTTACGGGATCAGGTTGAAAATCGTGGTAAGAGGTCCGAACGAGTTTTGGACCTCTGGCATCGAAAGGGGATGAGGTTGATCGCCGGTTTTGAATTCAAGTCATTTCTCACGGACTCTTCGGGATTCGGCCACTCCGTATTGCCTCGTTCTCGCGACGTTCTAGAAGCTCTATCCCTGAAGCTCAGACTCGTGTCGAGACGCAGCTCCCAATGAGACCGCCGTAAACGCGAGACATGTCCAAACTCTGTTCTATTTACCTTGTCATCTCTCAAGGCAGGGTGCCGGACCTCTTCACCTCTTCTACAGAGTACTCCCTTTCGGTTGAGTGGATTGCACATGGCTGGGCGCCTCGAACAAATGAACTCTGCCAGAAACAAACCCCTCGGAGCCACTTCCCCGCGTCCCTCTTCTCCAACATTGGGTTTGCGCTAGGGTACCTTAGGTGCTTAGGTATTAGTTCAGTGACGCCCAGTTCTGGGGTAACGCACTTGGTGGGACTGCGTGACACCCCTAGATCCATTTTCGCTTCGCCTCGCATGAAAAAGCATCTGCCGGCTGTTCGTTTCGGGATCTGGTGGGACAAGGGAGAGAGTCAAGACTGGGGGAAGCTTGGAGCTCGGGTGCTCGGTCAAGCAGCAGCAGTGAAGCACGGCAGATCGGTAAAAACCCCAAACGCAACAACCCCCAAAACTGCTTCTCCAAAGGTGTCTTTTGTGTTTATCTTTGAAGTCCGACTCCGTGACCTCGGTAAGCTGGCCGCCACCTTGGTATTTGGGTTCCCCAACGCTCCCCTAGGATCCAGCTCCATATCTCGGGTTTGACGGCAGCATAGAATCATTGTCGCAACCCCAATTTGTTGAAGGCTCCGAATACACAACTTTTAAACGAACACATCATCGTTGTGTCGCAAATACCTAGCCACGTCTCAGTAATCGGGTATTGGTTCCGCTGTGCCAAGCTGCAGCCACTGGAGCCCGAGCGAGTACAGGACAGGCGATTCGGATAATTCCCAAAACCCAAGGCGAAAGAAACAGCAAGAATGGCACTCGGTAAGAAGATCTTATTCGCGATCCTTGCCCAAGCCCTCAAATCCAGATCCATTGGCGGGCATTGGCTACCACAAATACCATGAATGCGCACTCACTCGATAGCAGTTACGGCCGCAGCGCTGGCTGGCAGCATGGTCTCCAGCATGTACGTAGATGCCAAGTACCACATCTCCAAGGATGTCAAGGCCCTCCAAGGTCGACGGACGGTGACCAAATTTATCGAAAACTCGAGTAAGGACTGCCAGGGCCTATATGTACTTGAAGCTCGTGAGGTTAACGCAGGATACAGTCAAGACCGGCCGCGTTTCTCCCTATTATTTCTTCGAAGAAGCGGTCCAACAGGATCCCTACGGTGAAGCCATCTGGACACGAGGCGGTAGTGTGTCATGGAAGACGACCTACGACAGAGCGAACCAGTATGCACAGATGTTCTTGTCGCAAGGGGTCAGGCCAGGCGACTTTGTTGCGATCCTCATGCAGAATTCGCCCGACTTTGCATTCGCCTGGGTTGGGCTGCTTGCAATTGGCGCGGCGCCGGCCATGATCAACTACAACCTCGTGGGCAAGGCCCTCCTGGGCTGCATCGAGATCAGCACCGCCAAGCTCGTAGTCGTCGACGGAAGCCCCGATATTGCGGCCAAGTACAACGACGTACAGATCGAATTGGATCTCAAGGGAATCAGAGTCGTCAACATCGGAGAAGAGAGGGAAAGGATATACCAGACGGATCCAATTCGTCCGCGAGACGAGCTTCGGAAGAAACTGACGCCTGCCGATGCAATGGCCATGTTCTACACGAGGTAAGCTCGTTGGAATCGGGGCTTGACTGCGATATCTAACAATCGCAGTGGAACCACCGGCCTACCCAAGGCCGTCATCATGCCTGCCGCTGCCGCGGGTAGTCTCGCCTTATCGGTGAGCGTTTGTTGCGCACTCTGTCTTCCCCCGGTTTGCTGATCAGCTTAGAACGACATTGGCTTGCATCCGACAAAGAGCGGGAATGAAAGATGCTACATTTGTATGGTAAGTGAATGCGCCTATACGGTGATGACTGAAGTCTCTAAATGGATCAATATAGCCGTATTATCACGGGACTGGCGGTATTACCATGATATCCCAGATTTTGGTGAGTAGTTCCCGCCTTCTATTAGCGACTTCTGGCTTACACGTTATAGTCTGGTTCTACAGTCTGCATGGCGCCCAAATTCAGTGTCTCGAACTTCTGGGAAGATGTCCGTGACTCGCATGCGACTTGGTTCGTCTACGTTGGTGAGACTCTCCGATACCTCTTAGCCTCGCCGCCCTCGCCGCGCGACAAAGACCACAACATCCATGCTGTTTTCGGCAACGGCTGCCGACCCGACGTATGGAAACGGTTCCAAGAGAGGTTCGGCATCGATACGGTCTGCGAGTTCTATAACAGTACCGAGGGCGCACTGGGCCTTCGTAACCTCTCTCGGGGAGATTTCTTTGCGAATGCTCTCGGTCACCATGGGCTTCTGCTTCGACTCAAGTACAGGAACATGGTGGTTCCTGTGGAAATCGATTCGGAAACGGGGAATATCCAGCGAGACCCAAAGACTGGCCTGGCCCTGCGCACTTCGTATGAAGTCGGTGGCGAGATCCTGGTCGAGCATCCTGGAGAACGAGCGTTTCCGGGCTACTTCAATAACGAGGACGCCACCAACAAGAAGTTCGTCCGTGATATTCTGAAGAAGGGCGATTGCTTCTACCGGACTGGTGACTCTTTGAGACGCGATAGCGAAGGCAGATGGTTCTTCCTCGATCGGTAAGTGTTGGAATTATCTCGTACCGGCTGCATTCGCTTACACATATCCAGTCTGGGCGACACGTACCGCTGGAAAGGTGAGAATGTCTCGACCGCGGAAGTCTCAGAGGTCCTTGGTAGCTACCCAGGCGTCAACGAGGCAGTTGTCTACGGCGTTCAGCTTCCTGGACATGATGGTAAGGCTGGCGCGGCAGCCCTAGACATAGCTGCGGATCAGAAGGGGTCCTTCAACTATGCCGATTTCCTCAGGTTAGTAGACTTGGCCTCAAGATTCTGCATACAGCGAGACTGACCCGTCCACAGTTTTGCACGATCGAAGCTTCCGAGATATGCCGTACCGGTCTTCATTCGACTCTTGAACGAGGGAACCGCAACGCACAACAACAAACAGAACAAGGTGCCGCTGAAGAATGAGGGCGTGGACCCAAGTAAGATCCAAGGCGGCGATCAATTGTTGTGGATTGAGAAGCACGGGAAAGGAAGCACATATGTCCCATTCACTCAAGATGAATGGAACAACCTCGATATGGGAAAGGCTAAGCTGTAATTGTTCTAGAGAGACACGTAAAAGAACGGTGTGACGAGTAGTCATACATGAGCTCAAGATTTCCATCGAAAGGCCGGCCATGTTACCTTGCCAAAGATGCCTGTAGGTCTCGGGAACCTTACTGAAAGCCACCACTGCATACGACAGCTCTGCCTACACAGTACCGTAAGGTCTCGATACGAACACTATCAAAATATGCATCAAAAGTTGGACTCCAGACGCTCCGGACCGCTTGACCTGCATTCCCGCTCCAGTGCGGGAGATAGACTGTCGCTCATCTACTACTTATCCAATGAGAAGTATGTGATGTGAAATAGTTAAGTTCAAGCTTTGCGACGGCGCCTTCCAGGATGTGACGAACCCCGCACGACGCAATCACGCAGCAAGGCCTTGTTGCGCGGGGGAACACCCCTGCTCGGTTCACATGGAGATCAGCACGAAATGGGATGGCTGGGACCGAGGCCGGCAATAGACAGACAAGATGAGGTGAACCATGGGAACTGCTTGATTTGGCTGTCGTGTCCACGGGTTCTAGTTGATATGAGCTTCGTACCCCTTGTGGTAGCTGTTGCTTCGGTCCACTATTCCTTCGAGTTTGAAATCCATGGTTTGTCGTCAATATGGCCGGCATCAAGAGAACCCGCATCATATTTGCGCTGGTCATCACCGTCGTTCTGATCTTACTGTTCAAAAAGGGCGACGCGAATCCTCAAGCATCCCAATGGACACCCAACTCACCACCAGACGGCTCGTTCATCAATGTCGATATCCCTCCGGATCATATCGAGGTGCCCATCATCGACAATAACCTTCAATTCCAGCCGCCGCCAATCCAGGCGCATGTCCTTCTCGACGCGCATAAACTCCCGACAGCCGACGATTTCATCCCCCACTTCGCTGCCGTGACCAACATCAAGAGCATCTCCCAGCAAGAGGCTCGCGCATCATGTACCTGGCCAGCGGACATGTACGTCGATTTTCAATTCTCCGACTCTCTACCATGGGTTATTGAGGATCGGCCGGTGCTCGAAATTGAGCTGCGCAGGCGTGAGTGGCATGATTTCGTCAAGAGCGGCATGATCCCATACGCACGCGTCAAGGATCGCTTCTCCGGGCGAGGACTGGTCATAGTCGCGGGCAACGCCGACACGGTGATGCGCGTCAAGGTGATCTTGCGTCAGCTGAAGAGGCTCCGGTCCACAATTGCCATTGAGATTCACTATTGGGACACCGAGATGGACATGGCCGTCATGGCGGATCTCAATGCTCTCTATGAGCCGATATACTACAATGATCTCTCCAAAGAGCACAATGTTGTGCATATCAAGAAGGATGGGATCTTTGGGATCAACTACCAGCTGAAGACTGCCGCACTGCTCAACTCGCGTTGGGCCGAGCCTCTGCTGCTCGACTCCGACAACATTCCAATGATCGACCCATCGATTCTCTACGACTCGATGCAGTACACAGAATACCACTCCGTATTCTGGCCCGATATTGCTCGCACACGGCCTCAGAATCCCGCTTGGGCCATCTTCAACACGCCATGCAAAATGGCCGAGCACGAGCAGGAGAGCGGGCAGCTTCTGGTAGACAAACAGCGTTTCTGGTATCACCTCCAGCTCGCATCGTGGCTCAATAATGAGCAGGGGAAATACTACAATGAGATGCTGCTAGGCGACAAGGACATGTTCCGTTTCGCGTGGCACGCTCTACGGACGACATTTGGAAAGCCCAAGAAATGGGTCACGAGCGTCGGAACAGAGAATGATGGCTTCTACTGCGGACACTCGTTCGCGCAGCACCACCCCGACGATGGCCGCATCGCCTTCCTCCATGGAGGGCTCGTCAAGACTGCTCCTCTCGAAGTCATGAGATGGAACCGGGATGTGAAGGGCGGATATCTGCGGCATTACAAGAGGGCGCCGAGCGAAGAGAGTCCCGAGGTAAATGTCAACGTCGCCATCAAATGGGATGGCGCTACTTACATGCCTCAACATTCTGAGAAGTTCGTCGCGGCCCAGTGCACCGACATGTTTGATGTCCAGGCTAGAGACTTGAACGAGATTCTGCCTGGGGTCGAGCAGACGTTTCGCGAAATCGGTGGATACTGGCAGCTGGATCAGCAAGATGCGACGAAGCTGGGTCAGTTTGGGTCTTTACCTGCCAGCTGAAGTCCGAGGCGTTACGGCTTGCCAAACAGAACAAACAGAATCGCGAGGAGCCACGCTTGTGTGGTGCCCCTGATGATCCTCGACGGGCCGATGGCTTCTTACCTAGTGCGAGGCGCCAGTGAAAAGGAGGGAGGGTCAAAGACACCAAACAAAGGACAAAGAAGGTTTAGTGCCGTTGCCGCCGTCTTCTCGCGTTCAAAAACGTTCTTCTCACAGGAACACACAAAGACCAACACGAGGAAGCAGGATGCCACTCGGTCAGCTCGCTCAGACCGAGGTTCAAAGTAAGGCTTGAAGGCTTCGAGCTTATTCTATCAGCTTGTGTCTGACGAGTCAAAGCCGGACCGATGTCAGCAGCCCTCCTCGGACGAGGCGTGTCGGTGTCACACGGGAACGAGGGCATCTGGATTGTCAGAAAAGCTTGGCATGACAAGTCAAGAGAAGAGGCATTCACAAGGCTGAATTGAGAAGAGGGTGCTGAGCGATTCGATCATCTTCACAGGATACCATGTCGTTGCCATCAGAACATGAGGACATTAGAGTTGTTTGCGCGTCTAATCTATTATCGAGCAGTAACTTGCACTCCCGCTTCACGTCGACGAGTGTTCGAATCGTACGCACACGACACGCGAGCAACCTAGCAGGGAGGAAACGTAACGGAAATCCCTGTACCAAGATCCCTCTCCTTTTACGAGTTAGAAATAGCATCTTAATTATTGGACGATCCAGCTGATTGGCGCCCCATCCGAGCGTTAAAAGTTTCTGAGACAGCATCGGACGACAAGAAACGTCCATCCACACGCAGGAAAACAAGCTCAACGGCGGTCGTATCCAAAATGTTAGGGTCTTCTGGGCCATCCCACCTGATGTTTCAGGGGAACTTAGCCGCCAATCCGTGCCGTTGTGCGCTAGAAGCAACATTGGATTAGCGTCGGGATTGTGCAGCATACGGGATGCAACGCTAAAGCAACTCTCTCCTTTGTGGGATTGCGACTCGCGTTTTTACCCCTGAATAAGAGTCACTCTGCTAAGTCTGCTCCAACTCGGCGAGAGTCAGTTGCTGGATGGGGAACAGTGGTCTCGCCCGTAGATCGGATCTGGAATAGCACGGATACCAAGATGGGAGCTAAGAAATGTTATGCGTCTGAACTTACATCTTGTTCCTGGCACACATGCATCTTTCAGGGTCGGATGATGGGTGCATCGATACGAAGCACAGCGACTGACATTTGCAGACGTGGTGTCAATGAGGAAGTTCATGTCCGTACGCAACGCAAGTTGAACTACCTACACTTATTGACTAGCATTGCCTGCAGTAAACCTCGTCAGTATTGCACATGCCCCCACGTATAGAGCAGGGAAAATAACATCTAATGTACCTTACTCAGTGGTATCTCGACGTAGTATTAGTCGGCACACAGACCTCTTTGTTTCCTCCTGGTCAACGCCTCACTCACCGCTGTAGCAACCACCGTCTTCCCCCGGTCTAGCTGTCCAATCACGAACAAAATGATTCCTCGTCCGACTCTTCAAGGCTTCGTGGAGGCGAAGCAAAAGTACACATGGTGGCGCTCGGACTGGACCAACTCCTACTCGGTTGACTCGGCCCAATACGAGACTACGGGCGACTGACAGCAGATGAGAAGGAGGAAAAGCAAGCCCTTGCTACAACGTCGACGGCGTCGAGACGCCCTAGAACTAGTCAACACGATTAGAGACTCCTCATCTCCACAGTCA
The DNA here is from genome assembly GCF_030867785.1 of Colletotrichum acutatum. Lineage (NCBI taxonomy): Eukaryota > Fungi > Ascomycota > Sordariomycetes > Glomerellales > Glomerellaceae > Colletotrichum > Colletotrichum acutatum. Next base: position 16,658 of record NW_026849110.1, read on the forward strand.
GCATTCAAGTGTACGATGGCTTCCTTTGCCAAGAATAGATTCGCAGAAGTGCGAGCACGGCCTCCCGGGCTTAGGAGCTATCGATGAGGATATAATGAACCCATGATGCCCAGTTTCTAGCACTTGGCTCATCAGGATACGCCTCATCATCTCCTTCGTCTCTATCATTCCTTCTCGATTCGATAGAATCATCCTTTCGTTCTGCGACTTTAGCCTACACATCATTTAGACCACTCTCTATCAACTTTCCTTCTTCCCGGTACGGAACTATTTCGAACTCATCATGCGTGTGTCAACTTTCCTTACCACCGCGCTCGCGGCCACGCCCATCATCGCCTACCCGGGCATGAAGAACACATTCGCCGAGATCCGCTCCCGCGCCGATGTAGACGGCAACGGCGCTGACGACGGAGACTCTAACGAGCTCATTGGCGATCTCATCGCCCTCGACGACTCCAAGCTCACCGCTGTTGGAAGCAGCGTCAAGAAGCTCCTTACCGGTTTCGATAACCCCGAGAGTGACGACGCCTACCCGACCGTTGGAAGATCAGGCACCCTCGCACCAAAGGGTTCAGCGGCTTGCGCTGCCGACACCTGCTGCATCTGGAAGTACATCGCCAACGATCTTCAGGGTACCTTCAGAGGCAGATCCGGCCGTTGCACCGACTTCGCCCGCGCTGCTGTCCGTCTTGGCTTCCACGATGCCGGCGGTTGGTCAAAGGGAACCGGCAACCTCGGCGGAGCTGACGGCTCTATCATTCTCGCTTCAGAGGAGATGACGCGCGGGGAGAACCACGGTCTCGAGGAGATTATTGCCCAGACCCAGGTCTGGTTCGACCGCTATAAGCAATTTGGAATCGGAATGGCCGATCTCATCCAGTTCTCCGCAAATGTAGCCACTGTCGTGTAAGTCATCCGGACCTTTTGTCTTGCAATCTGAGCATGAACTAATTTTGTGACAGCTGCCCCTTGGGTCCTCGCATCCGCACATACGTCGGCCGCAAGGACTCTTCCGTCCCTGCTCCTCTCAACCTTCTTCCTCCTGTCACCGGCTCTGCCGACTTCTTGATCGAGCTGTTTGAGAACAAGACCATCAAGCCCCACGGTCTCACCGCACTCATCGGCGCCCACACAACCAGCCAGCAGCGCTTCGTGGACCCCAGCCGCGCTGGCGACCCGCAGGACAGCACCCCCGGTGTCTGGGACGTCAAGTTCTACAAGGAGACCCTCGGCTCCGCTCCCGCCCGTGTCTTTAAGTTTGCCAGCGACGTCGTTCTCTCCAAGGACTCCCGCATCAGCTCCGAGTTCCAGGCTTTCGCTGGCCAGGGCGGGCAGTCCCACTGGAACCAGGACTACGCTCGCGAGTACATCCGCCTCTCTCTTCTTGGTGTCTTCAACATCAACGACCTAACTGAGTGCACCAAGGCCCTGCCTCCTCGTACCGGAAGCACCTTCACTGCTCCCGACCAGGCTGTTTTGGACAAGTGGCTTGCTACCAAGGACCGCCTTAACAACATCGCCGACCAGCTGAGGAACGGTGGCGACATCAATGGCATGATTGCCTCGGTCATGAGCTGGTTGAAGGGAGTTTTCCACTTCAGGTGGTAAACCCCTTTTGGTTTCCGCCCTGTCATGTCTGGGTCATAGAGGCGTTCGGGCCTGTTTTTGGTATATAGAAACCGCCGTATCCGGCAAGAGTAGATGCAAACCATATAATGTCTATACCTAATCTAAACCACAACTTGCTTCACTTGGTACATTTAGTAATCTAGAAGCTGTTTGTAACAGTGCCACTGCCTGTCTATATGTTTCTCATTGTGTGGTGCTCTCGCTAAAACTAAGCCAGACAAAAAAAGAAATAGAGATGCCAAGTACTTAATCTCATGGTCACATCGTTGTCTGTGACCAACAGTGAAATGTCCTCCCACCAGCACTCAACTTGGAACACGATTTAGCCAAGCTAGCATTGTAAACACGCATTACCCGTGTGTTGTGACTACTCTAAACGTGAGTGCCCTCATCACGACCCGCCCTAACTCCACAACGGCACAACTCGTCTCCCACCAGTCTTCTTGAGCAAATCTACGACACGCATCCGGCATCCAGAACATCGTACGATGCTTCAGGATCACTAGCCCTGGTGGTCTAGCGGTATGATTCTTCCTTAGGGCTTCAATAAGACTTTCGAGTCTTATCAGCCGGATTGGAAGAGGTCCCAGGTTCGAATCCTGGCCAGGGCCCAACCTTTTGCTCCAACAAGCTTCTTACACGTGCAAATGAGCTTTTTGTTCTAGGCGATATGTCACTGGAGGTGTCAAGTACTGAAAGGGGGGTTTGGAGACTGTATCTTGCATGATCATATCGATTTCGTCTCAGTAATTATTACTAGTGCCTCCAAAACGCTTCACAGTCTTGTAATGTGCTGACCAAAGTAAACTGTAAAACTCCGTGTCCCATGTAACTGTAACAAGTAGAATTCAATCCTCCTGAGACATCGCAATCACTTGGGAACGCAAACGCAATTGGCCGAGTTGTTTCCAGTACAAGATGATCCGCCGCGTTTCTATAGGGCTTGTGATCAGAACATAGATTTAAGATTCGATGGCAGTCGAGATGCCAAGAATGCTTCGCGCTTGTTACTTACCATCCCTTGCTTGCCACAGACCTCGTTACAAATTGCAACAGAGTCGCAACCTTCCCTAGGCGTTTGAGGCAACGCATTTGCGAAGTAGGCTAAAGCCATCAACAGAGTAGCGTATTCTTCATGTTGGTTGCAGAGGTATTGTGCGGGACTACAATAATAATTACTATGCAGACCGTGACTTTGATGGGTCTTTTCTAAAGTGGATGGTGTGGCTAAAGATCTTAGGGCTGTGAAGTATTGGACTTTGTTTGCATCGAGGGAAGGTACGTAAGTATTTATTCAAAGGCAACATTCGTGTTCACGCAGACAAGCAGAAAGCGAACGCGGTATTCAGCGCAGTCAGGCTGACCATGTCATGTCTCGGAAGGCGGTTGACTCATGTTGACCTGACGACAGACCATCGATTGATTCGTGCCCCGGATTTTCGTGTGTCGTCTCAAAAGTGAAACAAGCTCGAAGTTCAACTCGTGTTGTAGAAAGCTTAAGATGCTCGGTGATCTGAATTGCCGGAAATTTACCAATTCAGGAACCAAAGACCTGGGTTTTCAATCTTCGCCCTAGGCTACCTATATACACTGGGTTCGGGAATTCCTTGATTACCGAGAGCCTTTATAGGGCTACCTTTGTTTGAAAATGTCGCCGGTCACCCGCATCAGTTGAATTTCCGTGGATTTAGATTTGCCGCGTGCGCATCTAAGAGATGCTGATGGTGAACTTCTTGAATCGTGCATAGCATCGATTACCGCTTGGATGTTTCGGATGAACTGATAAGTTGACGAGCACTCATGGGATTGGATGCCAATATGTCCAGGCATGCAAGGAAATCTTGCCCTCTCGAGACTTCTTACTTCAGGCCCAAGGTTCCGAGTACTATGGCTAGGTATCATGTCTGAACAAAATAGCGAGTTGAGAAAAGGAAATATGATTAGATGGATGGAAGCACAAGTTGAGGTTACAGCTTGTGCAGCAATAGATATTCAATAACACTGGCCTACAGCAAGGGGCGATGCCTGAAGCTGTCCTCTATCCTAGGAACATTTCACTTAGATGAAGTTTGGATGAAATAGGATACTCTGAAGCCTCAAGCTTCCGACAGTGTCGTGTTAAATAGCCATACTCTGACCTCAGTGAAATAATTTCATCTTTGAACAGAAAGCACTTAGTGCTTACTTATACAAGAGTAACTTTACGAAGACTTGAACACTACCCCATTACCTGCATTTCTGGGATCCCGGTCATGATATAAGCTGCATTTGTGTTCTTTTGTAAGCAGGTTGCTCCTTTACGAAAGTTCCATCTTAAACGCTCTGAAGTCCGGCCATCAGACCGTCCTTCCCGGTTTGTTCGGGCATCGTCGCCTCAGTTACACGCTAGCTTCAAAACTCAAACCTCTCTCGACCGTTCGCTGCATTCAGATTTCGATTTAAAAACCAGCGTTGGAAGAACTTTGGTGTTTGCGAGTGATCTGAAAGTCTTGGCACCTTCTTCATTTGCAATCGCCCTCAAGAACTAGAAGCGGCGCAGTCATGTCTACTAGGCTCAAAGAGAAATCTCTCAACACTCGGCCGCCTCGGAACGAACCTAAATGCAGCCTTGCAATGTCCATGGTTCCGGCGAACCGAGAAGGCGGCTCAGCAGCGAACCCCAGATTGTGACCAGGGGTCTTGACGAAAGTTCCAATTCTTTCTGTCGGCCGCGTGACCACGTCTAGTGTTGCAGATATTTTAAAAGGTCTTCAATGCTGTCAAGAACCTTTGTTATGAGCTGAACTGAACGCAAGTTGAGTTGATAATCCAGCGCTCAAGGAATCAAGACGTTTGATTCGCTTGGTGCCGAACATTGTTTCATTGTATCACTCGCGGAGCGTCTTGTCGCTCGAAAACAAACTCATATGCTTAAAAGGATTTAAGTTCTGTCTGACGATTTTGTGAGGGTCGCCTGTTGCCACAAAGTGACAAGCGAAGTCCGATAGTCTCAGGGGTCGTGAACTTTCCACCACTTACAGACGTTCAATCCCACAACCAAGCGAGAAGTCCGAGGAACTAGGTGCGTAGGCGAAGGGGGTGAAATTTGACTGTTCGAAGGATCAAAGCTGAACATCGAGAGCGTAGTCACACTTGTGGACCCTTTCGATGTTAACTTCAGCTGATTCGGTCGTCAGGAGGTCCAGGTCATGGATTAGTCCTCGTCGAGGGACGTGACATTGTCTATACCTCCAGGCGTAAGGTGAGAACAGAATAAGCCTCACTCTTTGATGTCATTGCTAGTAGCCAAACCCAAGTTCTACACACGATTAGTGGGGTGTATTAAGATGAACACGACTCCCGCAGCTGTCAGCTTTGCATGCATACCCTCAATCAAGTGGGCCATGAGGCAGGAAAGCTCCCGGTCAACACCAAAGTCCCATTCTTCAGCGATTGATTGTCGATTTCTCTGAGCTTCCACTTTGTAGTTGCTTATCACGGAGCCGAGGACTGCGAGCTTTGTTCACAACCAGAGCGATATAAATAGTTGAGGCCATCTCGCTCAAAGTAAGACCAATTCTTGAAACATCAAGGCTACGACAACTCTCTTTCCCAATCCAGCTTTGTTCACCGGTATTCACTCTCAAAATTCATCATGAAGACCTCTACTGTCATTCTTGGTCTCGTCGCAACTGCGGCCTCTTCAGCCATTCCAAGCGAGGTCAGTGTCGGCAAGAAGCTGAACATTTGAGAAATCACTGACATGACTGGTCTAGCCTCGCGATGTTGAAGTCGAGTACGCGCCGCTTCCTTTCCCCATAGGCGAGGCCGGATGGGTTGGAGTCTTGGAGGAGGGAGGCCCCGTGGTTGAGGTCTGGGGATCCGACCTACTCGTAAGATGATTTCTTGTCCTTGTAGTGCCAATCTTTCCTCTTACTTACAACGCGCTTAGGATATTGAAGCAAAGGTCCAGGAGGAGCATGGAACATCCATCTTCAATGGCACCGTCGATGTCGAAGGCATTCCCGCCACCCACGAGGCTGCCACGGCATTCTACAACGATGCCCAGAACGCCAAGCGATCCCTTGAGAAGAGGGTATGTACCACATTCTATGTCCTGAGTCTTCACTTTCACTAGCAAGTAACTGACGAGATGATACACCAGGCCCCTAATTGTTTCGAGAAGTGGGGCAAGGTGGATGGCTTTCAGGTCAACACTGGCGTGAACAATCTCCGTGCCGTCAACGGAGGTTGCAAGGTCAGAGCCCGCCAGTGCATTCGTACCCAGTGTGTCGGCGAAGCGGCCATCGCTCTTTGCAATGACAACTACTACGACCTCGAGGTCTCATGCGGTCACGTCGCCGACCTTGCGCAGGCTATCGCTCACGACTGCATTTGGGTGGACATCTGCAGCGACCCGAAGCAGCCAGCCCATATCTGTAAGACTTGGTCTGCTGGCCAGAACTTTGACGGCAGCCATAATGTCATTGTCGGCAACTGTGGTGCTGTCAGCTCTAGCGGTCAGCCTGTCAAGGCTTGAAGTCCCGTCAGGGCCACGATGGATTAGCCTACGAGTACGCCAGCAAATTTCTTACGCTTACGCCTACGCCTACGCCTGTGGGACATCCTTCTCAGCTGCTTTATTTGCGTTTTCAATAATCGAGTAGATCACTGAGAGACTGTGATATGAGAGATCAACCCAGGGTAGGAAGTGTCTATTTGCCTCAACATACACGTAGCCTTGAGACAGTCCAACAAGTCAATCAAATTATGATTCGCCTTGGCGTCTTTGGCATCTTCAGCCAATGAAAGCACGACTCGCATTTCAAGATCAAATGCCGGGACTCTTATCTCCTCGCAAAGATTCTAATAGAAAACTAGATCAGCTCGGAGATGTCCAGATGCCGGCGGTGACGGACTGATTCCTAACGGTCGGCAGACAAGAGTATCATCCTGCTTAGCTCGCCTCTAAGTGCCCTCTTATTCCATATCGTCCCATTCTCATGCTTTTGCAGGGAACACTTGCGCCCCGGAGAATCTGCAAGATGTCTCGCAAATTGCGTACGCCTACAACTGGCTCCACGATGCTCCTTATTTGGACCTGAAGACTTCTCTACTCCCGTTGGCTGGCTACAAGCGGCTCCAGCAGTGTCGTACACCTTCTACTGATGGAGAAGACGAGCCTACCGATGTAAATGGCTTCGACATCTTCCCCGTTCGAGCTGGTCTGCCTTGGCCAACGGGATTCCCCAAGGCACGCCAGAGCCGCCACTGGGAGGCCGGACTGAGAATCTCTTCAGAGCTCCTGGAGTTGTTCAGCACTGATTCCAGCATGTTCACCGCCGTCAAGCTCAACGGCAGGTCCCTTGCCAAGATTGCTTCCCACGAACTTTTGCTACCGGAAGAGGACCGTTTTACCAAGTTTGCCACGTACCTCTTTCCTGAAGCAGACAAGGAGAGAACCCGCCTTCTTGCAGCCACCATCGTATTCATTGTCATCTTTGACGGTAAGTAAGAATGCACACCTGTTTGTCTTTCGAAATTACTGAAATATTCCGCAGACTCGTGGGAGATGCATAGCGAGGACAAGGTACGATGTCCATCCCTGCAAAGCTGATCCCTACCACCGAGTTAGCACTAACCCAGGATTCTAGCTCGGTGTTGTTCGTGATGACTTTCTCCGTCGCCTGGAATCCAACGGAGAGAAAGAACAGTCCAAGTCCGAGCTGCAGTCGCTCATCGGTTACGTTGTAGATGGACTCAAGAGCCACAACAAGATCGCCGGCAACGGAGGCCAGGAGGTGATTGACCGACTCGCGGACTTTTGTCGACACGTCCCGCCCCAGTCGAACTTTGCCAGCCTGGCAGACTACTTGTCCTACCGCAACATAGATGCGGGTGTCCCGTGAGTTCAATCTTCATCCAACTCCCACGCGCGCTTCTCCCCGTTACAAAAGGCCCGACCCGCAACTAATAATCGAATGTTTGCAAGATATATCTTGGCATGTGTGAATTTCTCGCTAGGGTCCGACGTTGCGATTGAGGACCCCAAAATGGCCAGGATCCTACGTCTGGTTAGCGACCACGTGTCGCTCGTCAACGACCTGGCCTCTTTCGACAAGGAGCTGAAGGCACTTCAGGACGGCAAGGTCTGCTACATGATCAACGCCGTCGACGTCGTGCGTCGTCTGCTGGGGTTGGCTTCCTATTCTGCCGCCAAGGCCGTCACTTACAGCGTGCAGCTGGAAGTGGAGGCTCAGATGGAGGAGGAGCTGAAGAGGCTTGCCAAAGGAAGAATGTTGTCCCCCAAGGAGGAACAGTTCGTTTCCGCCGCCCTGACCATGACGGCGGGGAACCTGTTTTACTCGGTTGTAACTTCTAGATATGGTGGAGAGGCTGCCATGATCGATGTCTAACGATAGACATGCTCCCTAAGGCGCTTGTGGAGCGCGTTCGAGTCGGAGAGTTACATCGATCCAAATATAGGCTTTTGAGATATGTATACAATGTAACGATTCTACGTGGGATATGCAGGGTCATCAGTACTACAGTATCAAAAGTGCCTCCCAAGGATCTATCCTATCTCCCCCTAGCACGCGTGGCTGTGGAACTACACCACCCTAAAGGACGGAATAGTCCGCTACCGATACTCCAAGCACCGAGCGAATCATGAAGTCTCTATATCATGATGTCTCAATTCATCCATAAGGTAGTCGACAACTAATAACGATTTGGCAGCGCTTTACGAACACGGAAACAGCGTAATGTCACTTCTAAACCTGCTCCAAGTGCTTTCGAGCCACTGGTTCGGAGTCTGCCTGGCCATCTTTGTCCTTCGCGCTCTCTATCGCCGTTATGCTCCTAGCCTCAGAGGCATCCCTGCAGTCAACTTCTTAGCAACGGTGAGCCGCTGGAACAAGGTCTTCCAAGTGCTGTCAACTCGTGCTGAGAGGAACTTGTTAGAAGCGCATAGGAAGCTCGGTCAGTCTATAGATCAAGTTGAATGTGCTATCATTGTTGAGACTGAACGATCTAGGCCCCATCGTCCGCATCGCCTATAACGAAGTCTCAATAGCAGACCCAGAAGCTATCCCCATCATCTTTGATAGTGAACAGAGATTCGTCAAGGTGAGTTCGCATCCTTCAAAGACATTGAGCAGTTGGAAAACCACTAATCCGAAAAAGACAGACTGGTATTACATGTTTGGTTTCCCAACACCAGAGGACGCCAACCTTTTCTCCGTCATCGATCCAGTCGAGCACAAGCGCATGAAGCGCAATGTCGCGCCAGCATTCTCCATGTCCGCCCTCATGGCCTTGGAAGAGTTTGTCGACTCAACCGTGACGCTCTTCATCCAGTGCATGGATGAGCTCGCCATAGCCCCTTCAGTACCGCGGTCACAGCGTAAGCGACCCATCAACATGGTGGAGTGGTTTCAGTGGTACGCCTTTGACGTGGTAGGCGAGCTGAGCTTCTCGCGCCGCCTCGGCTTTCTTGACACCAAATCCGACGTGGGAAACATGACAAAGGTGCTTGACAGCTTCATCCAGTACGCATCCACAGTGGCAATGATGCCGGAGCTTCACAAATTCCTCTTTGGAAACCCGCTGGTAGCTGCGTTCCTGAGTCCTCCGGCGCTAGTCATCTCAGACGTCACCAAGCAGGAGATGGACAGGCGTGAAGCGGACCCAGATGCAGTGCACTCCGACATCATGGATAAGATCATCCAGTCCCAAGAAAAGATTGGGCCTGAGGAGTTTCCGCATGGCGAAATCTTCCAGCATGCCGTGGTCAACTTATCCGGGGGCTCAGACACCACCGGCATTGCCATGGACTCCTTCATCTACCACCTCCTCAAGAACCAGAAGGCCTACGAGAAGCTACAGGCGGAGATAGACGAGGCCGCGACCAAAGGTAACCTGTCGGATCCGCCAAGGTACAGCGAGACAAATCACCAGGCCATGCCGTACCTAGCGGCATGCATTAAAGAAGCCCTTCGCATCCACCCGCCCGTCACCACCACCCTCCCGCGCCACGTGCCGCGAGGCGGAGCTTACATCTGCGGCCGATTCTTCCCAGGTGGCACCCGCGTAAGCGTCTCGCCGTTCGTCGTGGCGAGAGACAAGAACCTCTTTGGGGAAGACTCGGATGCGTTTCGGCCGGAGCGTTGGCTCGAGTGCTCGCCTGAGAGAGCTTTTGACATGGAGAATGGCTGTTTGCATGTAAGTCATCCTCCGATATGTGACTGCTTCTTTAGCCTGATGCTGACTACAATGAAGTTCTCTCATGGCGCGCGCATATGTCTAGGACGCCACATCGCCGTCATGGAAATATGCAAGGTTATGGTTGCGCTACTGAGACGGTTCCGCCTGGAACTCGCTGCCCCGGACGAAGCATGGGATGTGCGCACTTACAATTTGCCAAAGCCAAAGTCACTCAATGTCTATATTATGCGTAGAGAATGACTCAAAATTCCTGCCAACATGAATCAAGACTGTACCTCATCTCTGTGGAACTGCCTGTCAGACTTACCAACGATCGTAGTCTCCAATGTCTTCCTCAAAATAGCTCTCCTTAACTCGCGTGAACCCAACTTTTGGTCCATCAACGGGCCACGGCTCACCTTCTCCAGTAGCAAACAACGCAAAAGATGCACCAGTGAACACATAATACCCCGTCGGCGCGAAAGCCTGCCACCGTGATTCAATCTTCGTGACATACGTCGGTTCGTCATCGCCAATGCTATATCCCAGGTGGTATGTCAACGGTTCAGCCCGAATATGAAATCTCAGCCCGTTCTTGAGTAGAGAAGATGAGTTGAGGGTCTGTTGCCAGGACTATCATTTACTTCAAGTCAGCATACTCCCATCATCCAATTCCTCGAATCCAAAGCCAGCAAAGACAGCCCAAGAAATAGGAACAACTTACATCCACAGTGCCATTTCTCCTCACTTCCGTATACAAACACGTGCCCCCAATCCCACCATCGCACCCCTTGACACCAATATCCTGATGCTGGAACTCGCTCAAATAACTCGACACCCCAACCCTCATCCTCTGCCCCAACACGCCCTCGAACCCAAGCAGCTCCGCAGAAAATGTCATGTTCAACGACGTCTGCTTCCGCAGCACCGCCGCGGGGTGATCCCGGTCACTCAAGCCAAATACGTTGGGCTTGAAGACCAGACGCCCGTTGTAGACGTCGTATGACTTGACATACGGCGTTCGGAGCTGGTACCACGAGGGATCAAGCTCCTTTCCGGAGAAGTCGTCCACCCAAGGGGCTAGTGTCTTTCTGGCTCCTGTTTTGGGTCCGACCTCTTCGCTAAGAATAATGGGCTTGCCGTTATTGATGATGGGCCAGTCGTTCTCCCACGTCACCTTCGCCAGGAACGTCTCGCGGCCTGTACCCGTCATCTTAGCATTCCCGTCTACTAGCCTGTGAGGCAGCATCTGTTGATGACACGTACCTAGTGGCGAGCTGCCATTCACATTCCGCCTCGCAATAAACGAAGCATACCACTCCCCATTGGCAGCCTCCACAAACGTCGCGTGCCCCGTTGACTGCACAGTCAAGTTCTTGGCCCCCCATTGTCCATTGTACATGAGAGGATTATGCGGACAGGCCTCAAAAGGCCCAGACGGCGACTTGCTCCTAGCAATCGAGGTACGGTGCAACTCATCGGTGCCACCTATCCTCCACGTCAGTCCCACGCACGCACAAACACACGCAAAGCAGCATCACAGAACCATCAAAGACTCACCCTCAGCAATAACCAAATAATACCACCCGCCTCTCAAAAACATCTTCGGCCCCTCCGGCCTAGCCGTCGCACTCCTCTCCAACGTCCCATTCCAAAGACTCCTATACCCTCCGACACACGCCCCGCTCGAAAGCGAAACCTCACACTGCGCGATACCCCAAAGCCTCTCCTGATTATTGTTCGGCGCCATCAGATTCAAATACGTCTGCCCCGTCGACAAATCATGAAAAAGCTCCGGATCGATGCCCCACGGCTCCGCCCACACGGGGTCGGACCAGGTCACGAGGTCCGGGGAGGAGATGAACCACACCCGCGGCCAGACGCGGGCTACGGGATCGTAGGTCCAGCGCGTCATGCCCGAGAGCCAGAATTTACCGTGGAAGTGGGCTAGGCTGGGTGCCCAGGCGCCTGCGATGAGATGTTAGTGAGGTGGATTCAGATGGCGATGCACCCACTACGAGGGGCTCGTGGGGGAGACGGCGGGGCATTGGTACCAGCTCCGGTAGGGACGCCGTAGAGTTGCAACTGCTCCGGCCTCGTCAAGGCGTGCGAAATGAGCGTCCAATTCGACAGATCCTTGCCTATTCACACCGCGTCAGCATGAGACACATGATACCTGACAGGCACCATGGGTGTCGTTGATCATACTGTGATAAATCGGCATCCCAGGCCAGTACTCAAAAGACGACGTGGCGATATAATAGTCATCCCCCACCCGGAGCATCGCGGGATCAGGGTTGAAGCCCGAGATAATGGGGTTCCCAATCGCGCATGCTGGTGTGAGCGAGAGGCACAGCGCGAATAGCACACGTATGGCGACGAGCATCTTCGTGGTTTGCTTCCTACTCACCTACCCAACTGAGATGTCATCGAGGTTTGAGCCGTTCGTATGCTGTTCGATGATAATCACCGCAGTGCAGATGAAGATTTATCATGACATTCCGTCTGACGCTGATCGGCACGTTTTGGCGTGGCCGGGGTATTGCCCGGAGTGGACCCCGAAAACCAGCAACCTACCGGACCATGAGCCGGGCAGTTCCGCCGAACGTCACGCTGTCCATCTGGCGGAAAATCAATAATCACACAAGGCTCGGCCACGGTCCACGTTGCGTATCACTCAGATTTGCTGTCAAAAGTTGATGTTGATGAATTTGATTGCTCCCAATTCTCTTACTATGGTATATCAGACTCCGACCTTTGCACTACTACCCCACCCTAGTCACAGCCTTGAAATGTTCCGACATTCTCCAGACTCGAAATGACTGTGTACTAGCCCTCCCACCTGATCTTAAAGTCCTCCAGATGGTAGACGCCAGGCCCGCCACCAAAATGCACACAAACTCATCCCAAAAACGAGGACCCCGCCCTATTAATGCTCCCTCCGGAAGCCTAATGTGGAACAGACTGAGCACCGAAGTGACTCCGCCAGAGAAGAAAGAATGAAGAGAAATAAGAAATATACAATAGGAACCCAGTGGTCGTAGACATCGACATTTGGGGGTAATTGAAAGAAAGCGAAAACAATGGCAAAAATACAAAAACGTTCTCATAGATTCGTGACGACCATTTTCTCTCTTTTTTAACCCCGCCATCCGTTTTAATGATACTGAGAGATGATTAGAGATGAAGAGATTCGTGGCGGTTGTATTGGGAGTGTTCAAATCATGCCGCCGGGCATGTTTCCGTTGTTCAAGCCCCCTGTCATAGCCATAGGCGCGGGCATGTTGGGAGGGCTGTTGCCCCGGGTCAACCGGGCACGCATGTTCATGCCATTAGCTTCGCTGATGGTCTTCCGAAGGCGGCGTCGCTGGGAACCAGGACCATCCTCTTCGTCGCTTACGGAGAACGCACTGTGGCTGTCACCACCGTGCTCAGTGGGAATCGGCGGAGGGGAGAAGGGTAGATGAGGAGAGCTTGCGCCCATGTCTTCGTCTCCTCGGCGGCCCATCATGGAACCGATCATGTTGCGACGCTTCGGGTTGATCGGAGGCAGAGGAGGAGCGTTGATATTGGCGTGCACACTGCCGTGAAGGTTTGGCGTCGAGGCGGCCGCACCGAGGATGCTGCCGGATCGCGAGCGAGAACCACTCCTAGAACGGGACTCTGAGGTCTCAGGGAGAGCCACAGTTGGTACGCGAGAGGTTGAAGAGACGAAGGTGGGCTCAGAAATATCCTTCTTCCTGACCACTCTCTTCATCGACTCATCGAGACGGCTGACAGGCGCAGCCTCCATGTTGGGCGACGGCACAGGAGGTGCGGAAGGTCGGCGAGAGGGGACGAAAGCGGGTGAAGACTGGCTGACGGGGATGGATGGTGACGGGATAGGAGCCATTGGGGAAATGGGCGAAGGCTGCCCGGAATCAGGTCCACGTCTGCGGTACTGAACCGCCAGGTTGCCCTGGGATGCAGACCGATCGAGAGACTTTCCTTGAGCCGCCCCGACTGGGTATGGCTGAGGAGGCATAATCGGAGACCGGCGAATGTTCGTACCGGGGAGGCCCGGCGAGTTCAGCATTTGAGGTCTAGTCGGAGGAGGGACCATGCCGCGCTGCTCTTCGTGGGGCGACGAGATGGTGCCGGTACGCAAGCGTGCTGGACGATGAGGCCTGTCTCCGCTGCTAGCTTCAGAGCCGCTGCGGTCACGCTCAGTCCGAGAAGGAGGGCGGGAGGGCCCTCGGCCGGGACCGTTGTTAGGTTGCGCCTCCTCACTGGGTGCCCGCTGCTGGTAGGTGACAGGAGGCGGTCGGCGCTCGCGAGATGGCGATCGCGGACCGGGAGTGCGCTCGCGGCTAGGTGCGGTCCTGGACGCAGGTGGGCCAACCATTGGAACCGATGCGGAGCCAGGCATTTGACCAGGATTGATAGGCACACTTGATGGGCTCTTCTGAGCCTCCATCAGCCGTCGCCTAGCTTGTCTGAATGCCTGGAGCCCAGCATGCATAGAGTCGTCCTCCTTGTCCTTCTCCGGCTCGTGCGTGGGAAGCACCGGCGCTGTTTCGGCCCGGGGGAACGCTGGCTTCTCCCGCTCTTCCTGAACAGGTGACTGAGGTTCCTTCTCCTCGAAGCTTGATTTATTGGGGCTAGGAGCGCTGCTGATGGTTGAAGTCGCAAGGCCAAGCATCTTGATGGCCTTTGAGTGCTGGCTATCGACGCGGTTCTCGCGGTTGCGATCAATCAAAGAACCTCGACTCGTCTTCTGTCTCAAGATGCCCAGTGGGTTCGGACGGGGCAACGATGGCTCTCTTGTACGATCGACGGGGTGAGGTGAGAGGGACCTGCTATCGCGGTCAGACTCCACATAGGAAGTCAGTCTCTCACGAACCCGGCGCGCGCGGTCAGCGAGTTGGTTGGCAAACTCGTCGTGTTCCTTTTCCATTTCGGTGCTTGACCCTGTATTGCGCTCAGAGGCAGGCTGGTTCTCTGATGGAAGCGTTTGACGAGGCTGCGAAGTAAGCTCAGGAATTGCCGATTCCTTCTGATCGTTAGATGGCTGCTCCTTCTCGTTGAACGTCGAATTTCTCCAGTCTGGGGACTGGACTTCCCAAGGGTTGGCCATCACTCCCATATCCGCCATAGACTTGGGGTCATATGGATCAAGAGGGAACCTGGAAGCAAAGTTGGATGTCTGCGGCGCTGAGCCATAGATGGACGAGGTAGCACTGTCAGTTCGCAGGTGCTGGCGGACCATTCCGCTGAGGCCGGCGGACGAGGGAAGAGTCGGAGAGTCTTGGGGCGAGCTCGTCGATTCAGCGGATACGGCAGTAAAAGGTAGATCGGACACGGGCGATGGCTCCACCGACGCGCCGGTGCTCAACGAGAGAGGTGTTGGCACGGCAAAGTCCCTGAGTGCGGGATGGTCGCGATCAGCAGGGCGCCTTGCAGCGCCATGGAACACAGCAGCTGGGTTCGTCGCGTCGTCTTGGGGGGAAAGCGAATCGTCGTAGAAGCTCAGCCCAGCTTCCTCTTCCTTCACTGTCGGCTCTGTACGAATTATCGGTTCGGGCTTCTCGACCGGCAGCCTCTGGGCCGACGAGGATGAACGGGATCGGCCGGTAGTTTGTGATGCATTAGACTCTGTGCGGAATCTGTTGGTCGGCGTCTCTCGGCCTTGTTGGAGTTGGAGCTGCCTTTGAGCATATCTAGACTCGTCGTAGGAGTGAAGAGGCTTTTGGAACAGCCCCATGGCGGTAGCCTTGCCCCGGTCACTGGGGAGGACAGAGCTCTCCTCCCCTTCACTGATGGGTGGGCTCAGAGGAGGTGCACCTCCAAACGAAGATTTGGGTTCGGAGTTGGTAGGCACGTTGATGCCCAAGTCCATGGGGACGATCGGTGATCCCATGGTCGGGGGGCTAGCGGATCGCAGGTTCGGAGCGCTCCCCTTGGCCAAGATCCTCCTCTCATTGCCAAAACGATCGCTGAAGAGGCTACTTGTGGGTGAAGGTCCGTTTTGAAGGTCAGGGGTCCTGCTGCCGAGTGTTCGCTGCCGAGAAAGGGTGTCCATCCGCGACAGAGCCGAAGATTGTTGCTCTTGGAGATCATGGTTGAGTCCTGTCTCGTAGAGACGGCGTGCGCGGGTTACGCTTCGGTCGAGGTTAGGAGTGCCAGTTGCCGAGCTTGGTGCTGTCGGGTTCGACTGCCAATCTTTGGCTGCCGATGTGGGTTGGGACATGACTGAAGTGGCTGCCGTGGAATTCCGGCCCAGTGATGGTGTCGATGATGTAGTTGAGTTGGTTTCTCTCTTGCGGTCGTAACCCAATGGTGGAGGTGATTCCGCACGTGGGAGATCGATGCTCGAGGGCTTCTGGTCCTGTTCGTCGTCAAATGATTGCTTAGACTTCTCCGTCTGCCTCCATTTCTGGAAGGCTGACTTGGCGACGTCGTCGTCGTAGAGAACGCGGCCACTCATGCCACCGCCGTCGAGGTTCTTGGTGGAAACAGCACCGGAACCGAGCTTGTAAACTTTTTGGCGTCCACCAAATAGGTTGTTGCCTTCTCCTGGCTTGGCTCGGTCCATAACGCTCCCCGAGATGGAGTTCCCATCAGCAGAGTGGTAGGAATCCATCCGGTTAAATGGCACTTCTTTTCTGATTGACTCAACCTCGGCGATGTCTGACAATCCGTTTGTACCAGGCCCAAAGCCAAAGTCTAGCATCCTCGACTGGCGCTTCGGGAACAAAACGCTGTCGTCGCTGGCCTTGCCAATTTTTGTGTTCGGGTCGTCTTGTTCTCTCAGCATGGAGAACCGTGCAGATAGCCCAGTCATGAGCAGACTCGTTCGGAAGTCGTCGCTGTGGGGCAGGGCATTCTCGAGATCCAGTTCCTTCTTTGGCTCTTCTTCTTGTGACTTCTTGCCCTTGCCAAATAAACGGAATGGTGCGGGAGACTCTGACTCGTGGGAAGCTCGAGGCGTGGAAGAGGCGGCATCATCCTTCGCCCTCTTCTTGGTGCGAAATCTGTTCATTGTGAATTATCAGGTTCTGCCTCGTCGGCAGAGGAGCTTGGTGTGTAGGGTCGACAAACGGTCCCTCCTTTCCTTCTCAAGTCGATTTATCAAGCTTAAGCGTCGGTGCTCTTCATTAAGCGGTGTCCATTAATGGTAGTTGGGATGGTAGATCGAGAAGTTAGGACGAAGGGCGAAAGTTTGTTTGAAACGGGCAATGTTCGCTCGGGACGATTGGCCAAGAGTGCGTCTGAAGTCGAAATGCGGGATGGCTAGACACGAATAGCAGAATCGTCAGCAAAGATTTGACAGGAACCCTGGGACACACGACCACGTTCCGGTCTCAGCTCCAGACGGCTTCTTCAGCTTTTTGCGGCGGCCAAGTAGCAATTGAGTTCAGCAAGGCGTCGGAGACGCTTAAAGCTGTGCTTGAGCCTCGTCGCAGCTGGGACCTTGGGATGAAAGCGTCGGCTGGGGGTTCTGGGAGAAAATGCAACGGATATCAACGACGGGGCGGGTACGTGGGCAGCGGGACATGGCCAAGATGGAGAGAGAGCAGATATGTCAAGCAAGAAACGTACCTGGATCAGATATGTCGCTGTGTCGGGGGTGTTTCAGCAAGATGGAGTTGTGTCCAGGCTGTCAACGTCGCATGTAGACCTTTTCTTGCTCCTGGAGACCCAAAGCAGCGTCGATCCTTCTTCCTTCAAGCGTCTCAGCGAGAGAGAAAGGTGCTAGCGAGAATGAGATGTGCTTGGACGACAAAATCCAAAGCGTCAAGTCGAGAAGAAGGAGTAGTGTGTTGTGTACACCAGAATAGACTCCTCTTATTTCCTCCAAGTCTAGGGTCGTACACGGATTCCAATGGTGTCCTGCGCAATAGGCTGGCGGCAGCGACAGGTGCGTCGAGATTGGTCTGGTGACTGTACGAGGTGTAGGAACCAGGCGTAACGTGTTGGCAGCGGCGAGCGAGGTGGATATATTCCGTGGGGAGACGAGGTGGAATATGGCTGAATCGCGGTTTGCTGATAAGAAAGGGAGAAATCCCGTCGGGGGTAATTCGACAATCCCGGTCGAGTGATCTTGTTTGGGGGGACCAAAGGTTGCAGAGATACTGGATCTCGCAATGCCGTTCGATTTTTTTTAGGCGAGGTCAACCAGACAGGGCGGCGAGCAGCGTCGATAGTGTTGTATTGGAAGACTCGAAGTCGAGAAGACGGCGGAAAGGAAGAGACGCGAGAGAGAGCGAGTGTGTGTGTGTGTGTGTAAGAGAGAGTAAGGTATGTTGTGTGTGTGTGTTGAGAAAAGAAGGACTCGGGTGGGAATGTGGCAAGCTCTCTTGGGAAACCTTTTTTTTTCCTTCCCTCACCTGGGTTTTCTTCCTGGCAGGCAAACAAGAGGGAAACCAGAGGAAGAAGAGAAAGAAAAGCAACGAGTGACTTGGGTTCAGTTTAGTGTACTAGTACTTCGTAGAGGCGCTGATCAGATCCAGAGCTAGGCTCGTCGCTTGGTGGAGAGGGAAAAAAAAAGTACGGAGTAGAGGGCAGCAAGAGGAGGGGGGAGAATGAAGGTAGGCGAGAAGCAAGGAAGGCCGATGGAAGCAAAAGTGAACGACTGGAGAGGGTTGAATTGGATTGCGAGTGACGGGGAGAAAGGAGTGACCCAGGAGCCCAAAGGAGGGAAAAGAAGAATTGCGGACGCAGTGCAGGGACAGGGTGACAGGCACAAGAAATTGGAGAATCCGAGCCACGAACGGGGGGTGGTTGTGGGTGTCACGGTGTGAGGACGACAGGGGAGAGGAGGAGGAGATTCGTCGATGTAAGCATATACGTAGTCTGTACACGGTATGGAGGAAGAGAGGTAGGTGTGTGGGTGTGAATAGGACGAGGTTAGGGAGAACGGCGTGGACGGGGAGAGGCGGACTGGGATTGTGGCTGCACGACGGGACGGATGGTGATGGTCGAAGCAGGGGGGGGGCTGATAGGGGTGTGGGATGAATCATGAGATTGGGTTTATGAGTGTGGACTGTGGGAACCTGGGAATGGCAATGAGTGAGTGTGAGTGGTCACTCAGTGATCATAAGGTAGGTAGTGAGTGACAAGTGTGAGTTTTCCTACAGAGTAGTGAATGTGAGTGTGAGTGAGTATTGCGAGTGAGGTGAGGCTAGCATTAGGGCTCTTGCTGCGTAGGATGAAAAGAGAATAAATTCCCATCGTCCCCGCTCACTACGCTCATGACGGTCCTAACAGGTAATGCGCTGGAATAGTCGTCATCTCATCGGCTCACCAGACAGGAGAGTCGACTAGGGACGGGGCTACGGGATCAGAGGGATGAGACTCATTCGAGAGGCACGATGGCGGCACTAAGAGAAAAGAGGAAGAGGAGGAGCGGGATTGGCCCTAGCTGGACACTCAAAAGAGGCCCCTTGAGGTTGTCAGTGGACTGAGTGCCCTGGCACGCCTGGCCAAGCATGGGTGGTTGAACGTGTGTTCCTGGCAGCCAGCTGCAAGATGCACGCCCGACTCCCCGAGCCCCTGGCATTTTGTTCCTGGCACTTGTCTGGCTTGGGTCTGGTCCGGGATGCGAAATGCAAGGGACCTGGCTAGCCACAGGACACTGCACGCTACGGCCTACCTTAGGTACGGAGTACTGTGTGGGAGTATGCAGAGAGTAGCGCGGACGAAGGCTGGGTCACTCATTGGTGGGCAGCAGACACCGAAGCAGACACTTCCGACACCAAGGAAAGCCGTTGTGAAGTGAAGTGGTGTTGGCGTCTGTTAGGCCATGTTGCGGAAATGTGGTGATGTGTCGCGGCCGAGCACTAACAGCTTCACGCCCAGATCTGATGGCATTATGTCAGCTAAATCGGCGGTACGTACTCCGTACTATGCTTAACAGTGATGGAGGGCAAGGGTGTGCGAGTGAACTTTCTACAAGTAAATACTAAGGTAAGGTACGTATGGATGGAAGACTGGAAGACTGGAAGACTCCACATGTCAAAATTGCAAGTGGGGTCGTTTCTCGCTGCTTTCTCTTCTTTCATCCCGCGCCTAACTGAGGAGGTACTTACTGTACACTACTTTAAAGGTACCTTACGCCAGGCACGCTGCACGCCGGCATATTACCCTCGGCTTATCTGCCACTCCTATCCTTTTTTGCAGCCGCGGGTGATGAATTGCCGTCATTGCATCAAATGGTTGACAGACATGAGGCAGGGGATATGTCTTGTTCAATGCATTGAGTGTTCATGATTGGCATCAATGGTCGATGTTTCCGCACAATCTGATGCCAAAAAAGCAAGCGCCCTTAAACGCTTCATTCGCCCTCCTGATCACTTCCTTCCTACTTAGTAGGTACCTACTGCTTAAATTCCTCCTCTCTTTCCTTAGTCAGCTCGAGTAGCGAGAGATACGTACCTTTCTTTCACCGGACGGCAGGAACATGGGCGTGCCTGTGCCTGCCTGTGCCATCAACGGCAGGTGAAGCTGCAGATGCGCAGATGCGTAGATGCAGGTACTCGTGCGTACCATCCTGCCTTGCCTGCCTAGATTGTCTGCGCCTGCCTTGAGTGCTTGGATGGGACGGAAAGTGCCTTGCTGAGCTTGGGAGGAAGCAATTGCGGGAGTTCCTTCCATCTCAAACAACCTTGGAACCATTATTGCCATCCAGAATTTCAGATTCCTCACCCTTCGCTTCCATCCTCCTCCACACAACTCGACGAGGTACGCCCCCCCCCCCCTCCTTCGTCTCCAGTCTTCAACTCTCAATGTCTCGGTCTGGCAGTGAGGATTCATCATCAAAACAAACCATCAGTCTCATCGCCATGACGCCTTTGGCCTAGAGGGGCAAAGAAGAAACATGCCCGCACGCCAGAGAACGCACATGACACCGCCCCAAATTCCATCTTCCTGATCGTCGGCTCCTTCAATGTCAACAACCACAATAACCGCCATAGCCGCCTCGATTCCCTTCTTCTAGCATGCAAAGGAAGCTCATGCCTGTTCTCCAAAGTCCCGTCAACCTCAAAATACATCCTTGTCTCTGCCCAAAGCCGTTACAGCTCGACAATCTCGCATACCTACCCCATCAAATCGCATCATCTCAATCACCAAAAGTCTACCGCCGTGGCTTTCTACAGCACGAGCCTGCGCTTCCGTCGAACTGTAAGCTGCCAGCGAAACACCTCTCGCATCGCCCGCAAGCTGGGATCAGCAACGCAGCCAAGACCCCTTCCGAGCCGTTGCCGTCTTCACCTGCGCGCTTGTCACCAAAGTCTGTTCTTGCCGATGCCCATCCGTTCCTCTTCTAGCTCACGACAACAAACGGACGAAACGCATGGCCGCGAGAGCCAAATTTATCGTAAATATCGACAATAGAGCCGCCTGGATTCCTTACAAAGTCATCTGCCCACCGCTCAAAGGGTCTCGGCCCGCTCTCGTGCCCTCCATCGCCTGGCCCCGCATGCTTCCCGTCGTTTCGCCTCACCAAGTTCGTACATCACATTCGCAAGTCGTTGCCACAGCTTCTGTTTATCCACCACGTACTTCTTGGTCTTGCCGCTCCTTCTCTCTGTCTTGTTCTCAATCGGGCTGCGTTCGAAGCTGCCAGGCTGTCCAGAGAGTCTCCTGCTTGTTTCTCATCACCATCATCATCTCACCCAAACGCCGTGTTGGAGACTGGCAAGGGGTGGCTCTAGCAGAAACGGGAGTTGGCTGCGTCCCACACTTAATTGCATGGCTACGCCCTGCCGCTCCACCACTCTACCTGTGGGCGCCAGGCAGTACTCATGCTTCAAGGTCACGTCGGCTGTTGTTAGGCCACCTTCAAGCTATGTAACGTCCAGCTCCAGCAGTCAACATTGAACATTGACCAACAAGCACACGGTTCAGCAGTTCCAAGACCGATGCTCTACTGTGTACTCCGTAGCAACCTACAGATGCGCCGTGCTGGTCGAGGGTCTTTAACCTTAAAAAGAAGCAATAGGTCCGATCTGACCAAATGCTTCTTGCCAGTTAACGAGCGCACATGCTTGGAGCTGTCTGCATTGATACTTCCGCGTTGATCACTAGAAACTACGGGCAAGCCGGGCAAGCGTCAGATCAGTATCAGTCAGGCCTTTGGGAAAATAGACTGACAAATGACAGAGTTCTCAACCATCTACGAGGGGCGTGTCAACCAAATTATCGAGAGACCAGGGGCGCACTAACAGGCCACATATCTTCCAAATGTCTCACCACCCAATCAAGTTATAGCGCCAACCGTTGCAAGCTCTTGTCGACTGCTCATAATGTCCGGCTCTAGAGCCAGTCAATGCAGTCTTACCAAGAGCATGTGGAAAGCCACTGCCTGGGCTCACCAAACCCGAGCAGTACCTAGCTACGCAGCTTCAAGAACGGCAATCGTAGTGTACGTCCGGCAAGGCTTTGCCCTACTCCCGATGACAACTTGACTTTCGGTTCAAACGTATTGACTCCAAACTCACAACTAGGTACAATGTGGTTGCACAGCGCCTAAGAAACATGCCCAAGGACTTGATCTTATGCGCAACCTTTTCTTCTGTTGGACCCCTTTTCTGGTGTCTCAACTCTCAATTAAATAATGGGGCGGGTGCGGCCCTCAAAATCTCGTCAACCACCTTTCGTGGTCTATTGGTTCAGCCTCAAATCGTCCCAGGGCCGCTCTGGTGTCATTTCACCAAACACAATGAAACCAGTACCAGGAACCACAGCAGAAGTTCAGCTAGATCCTCTGCTGCCCTCATCCTGCAGTTTGTTTCAAGAGCTTTACATTCATGCCTGGTGTCTGGCCAAGATTGGTGTTTGCTGATCGGCGCAAGATTCAATGAGGTGCAGGAACTGCAGTGGTATCGCCAATGTCGTCAGTCCGCATCTCGCGTGCTCCGTTTGTAGCTGCTATGCCCTCGGCGCCGCCACGCAAGATCCGTCAAAGATCCGGTCAGCTGGTGTTCCCTCGACCAACCCCTATTTTTGACTTTTTACTTTCACAGTCTCCCAGCCGCACGACCTCGATGTCTGTTCACCTTGGCACTACCGAGCGATTTGATGTCAGCAGATAATAAGATACGAGCAGTAACACAAACATCGGCTTATGCTTCGCTGAGACTCACGTGCAGCAACTATTTGTCGTCGTCTTCGAGACTGGCGATGGCCATGACAATCACTTATGGCCATTGTTGCACCCTGGTCTCCTCGAACGACAGCCTAGGCCAAGTGGCCGAGACGCTTTACCAGGGCAGCTTTGGCCCGCGCCCACTTTGCACATCACCCGTGCCGCCATGCAACCCCCGCGTTTCCGTCAGATTCGCGTTTCGGCTGTAATCCAATGGAGCGCTTCTTGCATTCCGTTCCTCTCTTCAGCTCTGGAGACGTCCTGGGCAAACCTTCAGCTCGGCTACAATTTGAACGCGTTGCCTATCACCAGGCTTCCCCGTCCTCGCTGGCTTTGAACCGTTTGGTTTCGAATCGAGCTCTGTTTCAACCTGCTCATTTCTCAGAGCTGAAAGAAGGATGATTCGACACATTAGCAAGACCACTATATCCCCGTGTATCTGGTCTTTTGTGCAATGGAAGGGAGATGGCAATGTGTGCTTGACCCGGTTTTCTTCCGGCCTGAACCACGGCCGTTAGCCCGGCTTATTGAGCCCGTCACGGCACCGGAATTGAGTAGCTTTGCGGAAAAAACGGTAGTCGATTGCAAGAGAGGCTGCAGCCTGTAACTGCTTTGCGAATACTTCTTGTACGGATTTATTGGGGAAAAAGGCATTCTGAGCTGCGCATGCTTCCTTTCGCCAAGGCAAGACGATCTTTACATATCATCAGGAGAGGCTGCTAGTCATCTCGATTCATTGGCATTCAGTGCCAGCCAACAAAGACACATCGAAACCTCTTGATCCTACTGTACGGGCATTTTTACCCACGGATACGTTAGCACTGCGTACTCCGTGCAGTACTCCGTAATAGTGTCTGACTTGGAAACACAACGACTTCACGATTCATGCAAAGCACACAAGTTCGTTCACGGGGGTGTGTGTCTCGCTTCTTGCTGTTAGACTGACAGCGATCCCTTGGCCTTCAGCCGTCAAGTTTTCGACCTCCCCGCTAGCCAAGCAAACGGACGCCGTCAGAGGCAGACAGCGTCAATCTTTTCCCCCCCACCCCCTTTCGAAATTTTGAAGAGGGGCTTTCGACACTTTCTCTCTCGGTCCATCCCTGCATACCTGCCGCCAGCTTCCGCGGCCAATCAGCAAGCTGTTCCTGGCACTTTAACCTTCGCAGCGGCGATCGTAGCTCCTTGCCTCTACTGGTTTGGTCACATTTCGCCATCTAGACAGTGAGCTCAGCTGGCTTCATCGGCTGTCAACTTGTTTTTGCAAAGCTTGAAGAAAAGTGCCACTTGTTCTTCGTGCCACTGTGGATGAAGCGCGGCATGAACATGGAGCCTGCGGGCAGGTCTTGCGGAAACGCTGAAAGCTTCAGTCACCCTCAGACTGAACCGGCGCCGGCTTCATAAAGCATGATAATTCTGATGCAGAAAAAGAAACTATCTTGCACTGCAAGACGCACAGTGTCGAGGACTTCTGCACTCCTATGCCATAGCGGGTACTTGCATCTGTACGAAGTACCAGATGTTGGCATCAGATCTCAATCATGGCAGATCCCGGCCAAGGCCATGGCTTCATGCTCGTGTGAAAGTTGGATCGTCGGGGCTGCCGTTGCTGTTGACGAGTCGATAGCTGCTAATTCGTACAGTGACAGTTCAGCCCAACAGCCAATGATACTTTCCGACATGAAGATGGGCAGACTCAGACTCTGTAAAGGTGCAATTTCTCAAGCGAGTCCACCCTGAATCCCAGCCGAATGGTAGTCGGCTGTTCGGTCGGGAAAGCTACTGAACCAGCGGGTGGGATCGCAGCCCTAGATTACCAACGGGTCCAACTCGTTGAGGTTGAAGAAACAAATACACACTTTCTTGGCAGCATTCAGCGAGATTGATCCTTCAGCAACGATTGATCAGAGGCGCCGCTTCTGCGGCAGCGCCTTGCACAAGTCGCTTCGCCTGCGGCGGTGCAGCATGCTTGGTCGAGCCCTGCTGGACCAACACACGTCAGCCAAGTTGAGATGACCTGGGCCATCGAGATTGATCACGAATCGATTTTAATCAATGTTTGATGGACATGTGGGTGCGAGATTTCTGCTGACGGAGCACTGAAAGCCTCGACGGTCAAGGGAAAATTCCCGCTACAAGAAACACAGATTCAGTTTCTCCGCCTGCTCCCAGGACTTTCCCGGTCCTGCAGCACGGCATGAACGCTGGCGGCCTGGGTTCGAAATGGCCCGGTGCAGCCGCAGATTGAGGTTGTCGCATCTTGATTGACTGGAGAAAGAATGGAATCATTAGAGATGTGCCGTGCGCCAGTTCGTCTGATAATGACGCTCCTACCAGCCGGGCCGTTCCCAGTCTTTAAGATTTACAATTGGTTTTTGACGGTCCAAAGCTTTTTTCTTACGGAGTACTTGTGTTTTTCTCTCTTTCTGGTCAGCGCTAGAACGTGTCTCCAGGTCCACTCGACGGCATGCTGTTGGCAAGGCTGACCCGGAGCTGATCGCTGGGGAAGACGAGGGATATTCAAGAGATTGACGACCGTACGGAGCACTTACGGACGTGCAACGGGGGCCAACGTGGCATCGACTGATGACGGCACAGAAAATCCCGAGAGATGCGGTTGTAAACGATGATCCACGATAATGTTGAAAGGACACGGCTCACGCGGCGGCGTGATCGGACCGGAAGTTCAAGAATTTGACGGCCTCCATCCCGGCACAACCCAGGACGAACGGACATTTTATCACTCATCCATGATCCAACACATGGCCTTCCGATCATCACCGCGTGGACACAGAGGAGGCCAGCCAGACTGGCGAATACGTCGACAAATGGAACCTATCGAAGTTGAAGGTCCATACTATTCCAGCTACTTCTTCACAAAGGTCCAAAGCCCAGTATGCGTTCAGCGATGCTGATAGTTGACCGTGGTCGTGGAGGAAAGCTACGTCAGTCGATATGTGTAAAACGGTCTAAGATGAAAGACTCCCCACAGTCTGGACCAGTCGTGTGGCCGGAGACTTGTGCAGTCCCCAGGGCGAGAGTCACGATTCGTGTTACCACGAGGGGCAAGTCGTTTGGGTCCTGTGATGGCTCAGTGATGGATTGCCTCTGGCTCTGCAGCCGCAGCGTTTCCAACATTACACATCCATACGGAGTACGCCCACGTCCATTTACCCCCCTTGCCGGCGCTAAGAAGCCGACGTTATTTCGCTTCC
This sequence comes from Colletotrichum acutatum, assembly GCF_030867785.1. Taxonomy (NCBI): domain Eukaryota; kingdom Fungi; phylum Ascomycota; class Sordariomycetes; order Glomerellales; family Glomerellaceae; genus Colletotrichum; species Colletotrichum acutatum. The sequence continues at coordinate 42,812 of NW_026849110.1, forward strand.
GCACTACGCTGGGCCGCCCCAATCTCCGCGATTTGCACCTCTCCCTCCAGTTTGGCCGTCACCCTGGGCTCCCCATCGAACGGGTCATCGAAAGCCGATGTCAGGGCTGAACCAAAGGGCTGCCCGCACAAAAAGCATGGGAATGATGGAGTCAAGGTTGCAAGAGAATTTTTTCTTACGAGAGTCTGGACCCTCCATTACTGGGAAGCAGCTGGGAAGATTGGTTTCTACCATGGCAGAAGCCATGGAATGATTCCCCCTCCGTCACTCCGATGGCCGCAAGACTCCCACTCTCCACGTGCCGCCGATTGAGTCGCCAGTTCAGTCTCCCCGTGCTGCTTGTTATGCACCCCTGCTTGAGGAATGCAACCCGAGACGGCGGGTTTGGTCTGGAATTTGATCTCCCTGGTCGCGGGGGACGTGCTACAGGTTACTACCGGCCGAAACTGGTTGCATTACTGCGGCCCTGTCTTGGATCGCCATACTTGTTCTCTGCGCTGCCTGTAACACCGTTTCTGAGTCCGGCTTGACAGTCTTGCTCGACGGGAGTGCGCCTGGGATAGTATGGCTTACAACTTCCAGCATTGTGCTGCATGAGCGAGTGCATTGCAGGCAAGTTCATTTGACTCCCGCCTGCAAGGTTCCCGACTTTTCTCGCGCAAAATATCGCTCAACAGCAGGCCCGGACATGACGGCCACAAAGTTTGATGCCACTTGTTAGGCTCATGTTATTTTTTGTTTACAAATTTCCCCGAATGTGTCAACTCAACGCGGTTCAAGGCGCGGTCCGCGTCGTCGGCGGTGGAATTGGCGTTTGGCGGGGTAAGCCTCCGTCCGCTGGAGCCGCTAGTACGAATGCCATTCATTACCAGCACACAGAGTCTCCGTAGGTATTACAACTCACACAGGCCGACCCTGTCGAACGGCGGAACATGAGAGAGATTGGGAATTTGGGAGGGGGCGTGCGTTGCGTGCCATGCCTCTTGAGGTGACGTTGAGAAGTTGAGACCAAGTTAAGAGATGGTGTGAGCGGCCGTAGTGACGGCTGATAAGCCCTTCTTGGGGATAGTTCATCCGTGGAGGCGATCGAGTCCAAGGGAACGTAGTTAGCCGCAGGCGATGGCAAACACTCACCGGCTGGCCGGTGTACTACGTCTAAATCTAGAGTTTAGTAGTTCACTGAACATCCGATGGGTGTGGTATGATCTGTTGGGACTCTCGTGGAGGGGAAATGCCAATGATTGGAAGCGACGATGGGGTCGCGCGTCGGCGACGCGGTGGTGTGAGGTGACATTGGATGGGCGGACGAGGGCACACGCCAGGTGGGACATCCAGGGTTCGATCGATGGCGAAGTGGCATTGTGCTATCTTGTCTCGACGTCCGGTGTAACGCTCGTGGTGCCAGGTGCGGAGGCGAGACATACTTCCGCCCGGCCCGGTGATAGATGTGTGGCCAGCGCCGGCTGGGGGTCCGGCCCCGGAGCCGGGGAAGTGAGACGTCGGGCCGCCGTAACATGGACCCAAGATGCATTCCGATCTCTAATGACCGACTTAGATTAACAGCAGGGATCTAATTATCTGTTTACACGGTCTGCGCGTTGAGTACGCTGCAATAGTTGCTTTGGCTATGTGTAATTTTGCGTGGATTTGAACATGTCATATATTTGTAAGATATAAAATCGACATTCAGTACATCTCGAGAGTGCTTCAACACTTCCATGTGATCTTGACACTGTCACTCAACCCGATCCAAAACATCCTCCGTCCACCGCCAAAGTCGTCCAGCTAACTCCCCATCCGTCGCCACCTTGTCCAGCTTATCGTCCGCCAAGTGTCCGACAGGCATATAAAACCCTCCATTCACGAGATCCGTCTTCTTGGCCGCGGCGGCGGCCCAGACCTGGTTCCAGCAGCCTTGCTCCGGCGTCAGGACGGAGGACCCCATGATCTTCTGTGGGAGGTAGACCAAGAGGCGGTTGAGGCGGCCTTGGTTTGTGACTAGGCCTGTGTCGACGACGCCTGGGTGGACTGCGAGGGTTGTTATGGAGGGATGGCGAAGGGCGAGTTCGCGGGTGAAGAGGATGTTTGCGAGTTTGCTTTGACTGGGGGAGGGGGATTGTTAGTTTAGCAGATTTCTTGGGTGTGGTTGTGAAACCTGTGATGACTTTGAGGACGAGGGGGAGAAGGGGATCAAGGGGATCGAGAGTAGGTAAGTGATGAAGGGGACTGAGCAACGTACCCGTATCGAATCCACTGTCCCAGAACCGGCGGTCCAGCTTGCGTCGTACCCAGAGTCTCAAAGGAGATGCCGTCGCTCGGGTGGGCTTGGTACCCGACAGACGTGAGGTTGATGATGCGTACGTCGGCCGGGGCATCGCCGCCGTTAGACGATGGCGAAGATCCAGTCCCCTGGGCAGTACGAAGTAGGACCGGAAGCAGCTCTCGAACAATCATGGCGTGGCCTAGGTAATTCGTAGCGAACTGGATCTCATAGCCGTCGGCTGAGAGGCCGGCGGCGCCGGCCATGATGCCTGCGTTGTTGATTAAGATGTCGAGGCGAGTGTGGGTGAAGTGTTTCTTGATAGCGGCGCGGATTGAGGGGAGGGAGGTTTGGTCTAGGGGGACGAAGGTCAGAGGTGGAGGGTTTGGTGAAGAGGAGGAGGGTGCGGCAGCTTCGATGAGGGCTTTGGCGGAGGAGTGGGAGCGGCCTGAGAAGTAGATGTGGGATGGGTTGTGGGCTAGGAGGGCGAGGATTGTGGATTTGCCTAGGCCTGCTGTTCCTGTGTGGTTGTTAGTTATGCTGGTGTTGGTGTGTGTAGGTTTGTCATCTTATGGTGATATAGAGTAGATGGTAAGTAGATATTGGGCGATGAATCTGATCTTGAAGGACATGGGGGTTCTTTCTCGATGGTTTCAACACCATCTTTGGCTGATCTTCATTCACCACTGACGTGAAAGGGGCCAGTTTGTGGGCATATCGCGACTCGAATACTTTTGGAAGAATGACTCCACGAAGCAGATATCTTGTCAAGCACAGTGAAAAGGGAAACGGGTGGAGGGATACGTCGCGGCTGACCCGAGCTAGAATGATGGTGATGAGTGGAAATGATGTCTGCGCGAAAGTCTAGGAAGCTCCTCCCGATATGATGCTGACCAACAGCATGACAGGAGATGAGCCAGGGCATCACCCTCTTTGCCATCCTTCCCCTGATCTCGAGTCTTACGCAGAGTTTGTAGACACAGGGAAGAAGAAGAAGACAGACAGAAGTCATAGGAAACAAAGCCTTGCTCTTTTCGAAAGCTACATGTTGAACTCTGAAGGAGGAGTTGGAAACAAGAAACTGATGTACTTACCGCCAGTCACGAAGATGACCTTTCCTTCGAGGGAAGGGATATCCGGAGTTGGATCATGCAAATCCTTTCCATAGACGAAGAGGGCGACCATTTTGTTCGAGGGTACCAAGTGCGTCAGATGGTTCCTTGGACGCTTTGGCTGGATACCCGGGCTCTGGAAGTCGCAAAGATGTTGGAAAGGACCTGTTCGTCGTGTGCTGCCAGTTGGGAATTGGGTCTTAACCCAGGTAAAGCGTGTTTGTAACAGACCACGTAGTCGTTCCAAAGTTTAGCGAGGCTCTTGACCTCGAGAGATCGGTTGTTACAGTCTTTGCGGCAACTCAGATGGATCTTGGTGATTCGCGATGTTGAGGATGTGGGTGAGAACTTGGATCCGTGACTCGACCACGATCGATTGGGTGAACTTGGAGATTATGGAAAAACAAGAGGATATTCATTCGTTTTATATTTAGTATGCAAGGAAGCCCATACATTTCTAAGCCTCGCTTGATGTGCGCAGCAAACTGCACTGGCGTTCTCTTGGTTCCTACACATGTCTAGGCTACATTTAGTCGACGACCGTTTCATCCACCATGTTGCGCTGTCGGCGGTATGTATTTGCCCGTTGAAACCTGGTCTCCTAGTTTATTAAGATCCTTCATCTTCCTATCCCTCCTGCTGTAACTGGTCAGACCAGGGAGACACAGTCGATAACAAGGCAGGTTCCTGGGTAATGCTGGACGGATGAGGTTATCGTGAGTGTAAGCCGTCTGCATAGTGGCTGATCCAAAGCTAGGCTCATTCGGGCATGCGGGTCTGTAAGCAAGTCTTGAGCAAACTATTCGTCGAGCGGGATGGTCCGTCTAAGCGGTAAGACGGGACTGAGCGATGAAGCTCGAGGAATGTGATGACGAGATGAAGCAGAGTGGATGATGTTGCCGCTATCCCAGTTTGAGCGGTGGGGATGTAAGCCAGTGGCATTTGGGAGAATCGCTGCTTTGGGGATGGCGGGCGTATGCTGTCAGCCTTTCAGCATCATGCTTCTTTCACGCATTGAGGCTTCGAGCTCGTCGGCTAGCAAGCCGGCCCTTGCTTGGCGGCGCGCACTCATCAGGCAATGAGTTGAAGCTTGCCATAGCTAGGGCACAATACCTAGGTAGGTCCAGCGACAAGAGTGACTCACTCCGATCACGTTACACGACACAAACTTCATGGGGGGACAGGTTGAGCAAAGATGGCAAACCGACTAGCACGCTTGCGCAACCAATGACAATAGATAGCAGGCAAAGAAAGTCGAGCATAGGCATCAGCGACAAAGTTAGACGTGAACCTTGCTGTGCTGCTTCCGCGCCGTCTGATGGTCGGAGTACGGACGCCACGCGGAGGAAAACGGGTCTGATCCGAGAGACTCGCTTTCGGGGTCCGAAAAGAGATGGAAGGATGGGAAGGGTCCTTGTAGACACATGAACGGCGTCAAAGATTGCGCCGAGGCCGGGGGACCCTCCACATCACATGGCGCCGGGACTCTCTGATGGATCACGAAACGGAGGGACACGGGGTGGAACGGGCTGGAATGGCACGGGAATAAGAATTGCCGCGGGGACTTTGTCGTTTGTGTTTTCTTCTACCTGATGACTGATGCCCCCTGGCTGCCTGCTTCCCCAAGTCTCCAGTCCATGCGAATCATGCGAGTTGTACTGAGAGATGACCATTCCAATCAGAGAGGAAGTCAAAATCAGCTGGGGAGCGTGCCGTGGCCCGTCCAGTTCCGTTTTATGGGCGTTTTATGGGGTAGGTACTAACGGGTTGATTGTATGTATGGAGTGGTAGTTTGTTGCCGATTGGAGTAAGAGGAACGAGGAAAATGAAGGGACTTTGAACTGGCACACTGAACATGCTCTCGGCGGGGAGATGGATTATAACGCAGGGAAACCCAGTCCCTCGGGTCCGCGCAATGTGAATTTCCCCTGTTTCACTTTGAGCAAACGGTTCTTTGGACGGAATGCACAGTCGGCCCATCCATCCACTGCAACAGCCAGCGGAGAGATGACGGATGTTTACGCGGAAAGTTGTCTATGGGGCTTGGAGTTTGATGATGGCGATGACTCTGAGAATGAAGCAGGCTGCCCATTATCTTCCAGGAGGTTCGAATGATAATTACAAACGGCGTAGGTGAGAATGCTCCGGTTGTGGAATCCCGCTGATATGCATGTTCCTGATTCAATTCATTCAATTGGTTGAGATCAGCAGTGTCTGTCTTTGCCGGGGAACATTCAAGCCATGCAACCGTGGGACGAACTGCGCAATATTGGTCTGGGGTGACTGTGCATATTTTTGACATTTGACATTTGATATTTGTTTGCTCATTGCTAAGCATTGTATGGATGGATACATGATCTAATGACACAAGGCCAAGCTCTAAGTGACAAACAGTTATCTTGTGACTGGTCACTTTTCGGCTGCAACCAGCACTTGGGTGCGGCCGGTGACCGGTCTTTCTCCTCCACCTCCAGCTTTCCAGCTTCCAAATACGACCAATGCGGACGAGTAGTCTACATGTAGCTTTACTGATTCCGGACCCAGTTCCGAGAGAGAAAAATGAAGGCAGCACTGCATTGCGAGTACGGATCTCTGTTTCCTCTGTTGTCTTTCCACGGAACCCGCGGTGTGAAAAGGAATCAGGCCAGATCCGAATGGTGCAATATGGTTGGAACTACATTGCACGAAAACACACTGAAGAGATGCCATAATCTGAAGCAAAGCCTCGATGAGTGTGAATGCCAACCATGTCGGAAACTCTGCAGTTTAGGTTGCGTCAAGTGGTTGGTGTTGTCTTGGTGGTGACGGATGGCAGTACACGCTGCACCAGACAATAGCTCAAACCACAAACCAAGACCAAGCACCTCTTGGGTTTCCTCCTTTGGTTTCCTCTGCTTCTTGGCCTGCTCGGGGGCTGTTCCTTGACCTCTTTGGGGCGCGAACGCAACGGTGGTGCAGTGCAGCCAGGCCCGCTCCCTTCGCTCCGTTCAGGGTCTTGTGGTGTAGGCCCTCCCTGGTCCCCTCATCATGCTCCCCCACGTCGGGCCGGTAATCAAAATCGAACTTGGTCTGGAACTCCTGTCAGCCGATGTTTCCATGCAAGGCCAGAGTCTCTTTTTTTTTTTTTTTTTTGGCTGTGTTGCCTGCGCGGTCGGATATTCTCCGCTTGGGAACATTCTTTGCGAGACCGAAAAAGAGTTGCAGCGATTCCGTGATGTATTGGAATGAGTAAAAGAAAAGCAAAAAGAGAAAGAAATCAAAGGTTGTGTAGTGTTATATTTGTGACTGTTGCAATTGGACTAACCTTTGCATGCCAATGTGGATTTTCGATCGAACTTCCACACACCGTTTTATACCCCGGCCCAAATGCTCTCCAATCGGTAGCCCCTTGGAAATGAAATCGCGGATAATCAGTCCTGGATTGCGTTGGCGCCGTCTCATCTTAGGTGGTTTGTACTCTTTTTCTCCGTGGGATCCCACTGGGGCCGATTGCCGAATTCGAATGCAACCCTTGATCAGGAACCCAGAGATTGACAACGGGCCTGGTAACGGGGCTCCGTTCGATCATCGATCAAGGTGCCAAGTGTGAGAAGATGGAAAAAAATCAGTAGTAGGATGATGGGCCGGCGAGCCTGGCATTCGAAGGGGGGAGAAGGAGGAGGGTTGCAGCTGGAGTGGTGACGAAGCGGATGGCCGCGTAACGCGTCCCTTTATCCGCGTCACCTCACCTCATCTCGATTGTATAGCTCTCTTTCTCAGAAGTCTTCTCTCTCTCGTTCCCATGTTTCCCGAATTCCCGTCCCGCTGCCCTTGCGGCGTACCCTTTTCGGGGGTTGCTCATTCCCACCTGCGACGACCTGACCGTGAGCGTTGCCGGCCGGCCCACCCGGGCGGGGTATAGAGAAGCAGGGCGGTGCGGTGCGGGCGGGCGGAGCGAACAGCTTGGACGGGCTTGGTTCATCTGCGGCTCATCTGTGGCCATCGACGAACGAACCGAAAGCATCCGCCCCTTGCTTGCTTGTGTGGTGGGTAGTGGATGCGCGGATATACGGGATAAGGGTGTTGAGAGCCAGTAAGCCAAGCAGAAACGTGAGAAGCACGATGATTTTTTTTTTCTTTTCTTTTTTTCTTTTTGCGTGATTGAGTGATTGATCGCTCGATGGAGATAAGGTGAGATGAGTGGAGGAGCCAGTGTATGGGTGAGATGGATGATTGCCCTGGAAAGTTGGATGGGATGGGGTGGTCTAGGATGGCCTAGACTTGCAGATCTCTGAGGAGAGTGGCAAGGGGGGGAGGGGTGGTGACTGGTCGAGGTAGGGTGGAGGATGGATCGCTGAAGGATTCGTCCCGGGGCGGTCGGGCGGGAATTGGAGGATGGAAGGGAGGGTAGAGGTAGGGTAGGGGGTTGTTGCAGCAGACAAGGAGTCTGGATTCTAAGAAGACAGTCCTGCTCTTTGATGTCTAGAGCCTGGAGGGAGGGGGATATGTGAATATTGAGAAGAGATGGAGGAAGATAGAGAGAACCAGAAGGAGAGAGAACACGCGGGATGATCCCTCTCGAATCGGTTCAGAAAGCTGTCAAATCCCGGCCGGCGGCAGGACGCAGGACCCCAGATGTGTGAAGTCGGGAAACGGATCGGGGGGTCATAGAGACAGAGCTTGAGTCGAGAATGAGCCCATAAGTTCCGTCCCATAAACCCGCGGTCCACACAAAAAGAAGAGTCCAGTCAAGTCCAGTCCAGTCCAGCCGGGAGCCCGGGCCTCAAAAAATCAAGGCACAACGAGGCAATGGGAAAGCTCAGTACTCAAATGAGGTAGAAGGGGAGAAAGAAAGTAAACGAGTTCCCGGTTTCCAAGTTTCTCTCAGTGCCAGGAAAATTGGATCTCGTGGCCCCTGACTCGGATGTCTGCTGCCTGGAGCAGGGCGAGAGCGTCGGCGGCGGTGGTCTTGTGGAAGTAGACGACAAACACGTAGCCCTCGCCCGTCTCGCTGGCGGCCATTGTGCTCGAGAGGCGTGTCGTGGCCGTGTTGACGTGGTTTGAGAAGAGGTGCTTTTCTTGCGGCGTCATGGACGGCGGGAACCCAGATGCGCGGATGCCCATGAAATTTGACGACGCTCGGGGTCGGAGGGGTCCACTCGGGGAACCCATGGTGGCGATCGCTGGAGAAGCCGTGGTGAAGGTTTTGGGGGGTTATTTGGGGGAGACCGGTTGTGCTGTTGATCGACGATGCTATTGTCGTCGAATCGGGTGTTGTCCAGTTGCTGTTACTGTAGTTGTTCTTCTTCGAGCTGTTGGTGAGAGAGAAGATGTGGTCGTGACTGTTGCTGATGTTGTCGTCGTTTACTTTCGAGGAGGTTCGTCGACACCGGGTTACTAATAATAAAAGAAGATTGTTCCCGTTTCTGCTGGCCGAGGTGTGTAATCAAGCTTCCAAAGAATCCTTTCCTGGTCTGCTCTGGCTAGCAGGCAAGGTCCCTTTAAAATCTATGGCGTCGACACGGGAGACGGAAAGACGAAAGTTTCTTTGTCTGGAAGTGTAAATACCGAAGGAACCGTCTAGAGGATGTGGAGGGGTTTCTGGATTTGGTTGTAGCTGTGGTGGTTGTGGTGGTAGCGGTGGTGACGAAACTGCAGAAAGGAGAGTCAAGATTGGATGGGATAAGGAGAGGAAGCAACGCAGTCAACAGGAATGTTCCAGACAAGCAGATGCACAGCAAAGGGTTATCGAGGGCAGAAAAGAGAGCAAAAATAAAAAAGCATCGGTTGTGGAGGGGGAGTTGAAAGGGTCTTTATCATCTCACGCCTCACGGCATCCACGGGAAGGGGGAAGGGGTCTGGAAGGGGGCAGCGAACAAATAACATGGCCTTGCCATGGTCGCCTGGTACTGCAGTTACACAGCAGCAGCATCCCATCCCATCGCCCATTGCCCATCGAGACCCTCGTCGCCCTTCCTCATCACACATGTGTACTAGGTAAAAGGTACTGCGGATATCTACAAGGACACAGGTACCTCGAGCTGCAAGGTTATGTGGTAATGTACATATTACTCCATGGCTTTCTACAACTCTGCCTTGTCCGTCTCCCACGGCTCCCCATGGCCTGGGAAGAGAGATTTGGGGAGGGGCGCATGGCTGGACCGAGGGCTGTGGATATCTCACGTCCCTTGACTGTGGGCTCGCCCAAACTATGGCACCGCTTTTACTCGCCTTTACTCTGCTGCCAGCTGCCTCTCTCGCTCTCTCTCTCTCTGTCTCTCTCTGCTACAGCAGCTCTGCCTTTGGCCAGTGTGTGTCCAGTCCTTTCGCTTGCCGGGGCTGTGGAGTAAGAATGGGCAAGGAACAAAGAGACCCAGCGCCATAAGAAGTACGGATACATGGAGAGGGGCGCGCACCAGTGTATGTACAAGAGACTGACCAATGCGCCAGAACGGCTCCAGGGCGGTTCCAGGTTCCAGAATCTGTGTGTCGTTCCCCTTCTCTCGGCCCCTCCCCCCCAGTCTCTGCGCAATGCCTAGACCTGGGTGGTGCTCCAGCCAGCACCCAGGCACAGGTAGATGCCACGGAATTCCAGAACTTGCGCCGAGAGGTTGCGCAAAATGACTAAGGCTACCTTAATTGAGGAGGACCCGCGGGGGACCTGTTCGCTGAAGTCCGTTGCGTCCGCTGTCTGGAAGGACGAGTGCCGTCGCGGCATCATCCAGGGGCACTGGGGTTTGGGCCAGGCTCTCCTTCCTTTGCTCTCCAAAGTGTTTGAGAGCTTTCTTTCTCTGGTTTTGGCTCTGACCTTCTGATCCATTGAGACCCCTTCTGTTCTACTGTGGTGTATCCGTAAACTATGCTTCTCTTCCTCCCAGCGTGGAGCGCATTTTTGCTTTGCCCATCCATTTCCCGTCAGCCAGGGCTGTCCAGGGCCTCAAGGATGCCGCCACTATTAATAGGATTCTAGAACAAATTGACAGTGTTTCAGAAACACGAGCCACTCTATTCTCGTACGAATTCACTTCACCACCAGCAATCAAATCTTTTGATGACCTCTCTTTTGGTGCGAGTGTACGGATACATTGGCGGTGATTATATGGTTCAATGTTGAACATTATGTTTGAAAGATTTCCACAATTTGGTATATACATTTGGATATTGGGTATTTTGGCTCAAGTTTGAGGGGCTCGTTTAGCCAGTTAGCCGAACTTTTGCGGCCCCTCCAAGGCTGCATTTCCCGTCATTTTGAGTTGGCCCTGGAGCATGCTGTCTGGAACCTTGGGCAGAAACGGCCCCCAAGTTGCCTCTAATTCGGCTCCCTTTGTCTTCCATTCAGCCCTTTTGGCACTGTTGGCCGCGGAATGCGTTTGAAGGTAATTCGCCTTGGCCATGAATGTGTTCCAATTGTCTTGCGGCTTCGGGAAGTCGGAACCGCCGTTGACCAAGGAACGCAACATCTCGGTACTGATGATGTAGTCTTTCGAAGCCAGCCTCGTTCACATGTCCAAAGTAAGGCATCTACACATGAGATTATGAGGGAGAAATGGCACCGGAAGAAAAAAATCTTGCAGACTGTCATTTCAACTCAGCGTCTCCGATTGGACGCACTTGATCGAAATGCCTCGTCGCTAATACGAGATGTCCCGGCGATCATTACCCTTCACTCTACTAACCGGTGACTTATTACTGCAGCAGTGCAAACTGGCAGCAAGCCATAATCAAAGAGGCCACTCGCGCGCCGTTCCAACCCCTCGTATAAGCACATTCTCGAGTGGATCTGCGCGACTCCATTCGCAGAAAAACCGCCTATTCCTGAAAGAAGGCCATTCCCGTTCTCAAATGCTCATGTACATTACCTGCGTTGATGCCCATATGCGAAGCTGCACTCTAATTTTGATGCTCCTTCGCGGCTGCGCTCTGCTTCCCACAAGGGCCGACCTGTAATATCAGCATCCCACTTTCAGCCAGGCTCATTATTTATTTCCGTTCTGTTTCGGCATCCCTCCCTTCTATCTGGGACCGATATCTGACGAGACCAAGAGAGGCTGAACCCGCCGACGCCGTTGAAGCTATAAGATCAAGGGTACCGTACATATAGCTACGCGGGCCACGGGTTGGGCACAGCGCAGATCAGTGCAGTCCATCCATCTCCATTTCTCCATTTCTCCAGTGAGCGATTTTTACCAAGCGGCGGCCATGGCAGCGTTTTGGCGAGGCGGCAAACCAATCTACGGACAGGAGCAGAGTGTGGGCATGCTCCGGCCCGAAGTGGGAAATCGTTGCCCGAATGGAAAGGTCTCCCGAACTTCAGATCAACGGCTTCTGGCCTGATCACACGTGTCGTCTTGCTCATCACTTGTCTCGAAACTGGAGAGCCGTTATTTGCAAGGCGGCACCGGGGAAGCTATCTCACGGCTATCAACGTTAGTGCGGCTGCCTTCTTTGTCACTCTATTCCCGGAAGACCCCCTTTGTGCAGTCACGCAGTGTGGTACAACAACTTGACTTTTGACAGTTCCACCGCAGGATGGGGGGGGAATTGGAATTGAGAACGGTCCAGGCCTTCGCCGAAAATGCGATGCCGACAATGCAAACATGGGACAAACCGACTCGTGCAAGTCGCATCACCATCTACACCACAGCCTGGAGCTGGGCTGCTGCTGCTACTGCGCGCGCAAGAAAGCAAATGGAGCGCGCATAATCCGCAGCGGCTGAACGGGGGGCCTGGGTTCAATCACGATCAATGTAACCTTGTAAGCGAGCTAGACGCCGCCGCCGAGGGGACTGGGCTCTTGGTGTCGCAATGTCGACATCGTGCATCGTGCATCACGCGCATCCCGTTGGTGTACCGTGTGGCCCTTGAGCCTGGTCGCTTGAATCGCAGTTTCGAACAGGTGGCACGAAGGAGGAAGAGAGAGATAGAGGCACAGATCAGGAGGTGAGCTTGACAGAGAGAAGAGAGAGTAGCGAGGGGTCCCACGGTCCACGATAGCTCAGAATAGGAGATTTTCGGTTTCAAGTTGAGGATAGGTGGTGGCACGACGGCGGCGGCCGGGGGTAGCTGGTCCTGGGATCCTTTGACGATTTCCTCGCCTCTTTTCTCGCCTCGCCGACCCGGACCCAGCTCCGGACCCTTCCCCGTGCGTACCTAGGTAGCTGGTATAACTGCTCGTGTATCTGAACTTTGGGTACTTGATGGAATGGAGGAGGAGGCCTGCTCGAGTTCCATATGGGTGACAAACGGATTCTCACGATGGAACCTGGCCACTGCAAGCTAAGCAAGCGAGCCGAAGCTTATTGCACTCCAACCTCGCCCGTCAAATTAAGTGTATTTCCCACAATCGTTGCGTGATGTGATGTGCACAACTGCCGGAGCTCTTTTCCGTCACCATTGTTATGGATCAGGATAACTTGGATGGAGCCCCAGCTGGCCCGCCCCTCAGGTTCAGGTGTCTGTGCTGGATCGAGACAGACTGGACGCGTAACGGTAACGCACATGGCAGTGTGAGAAAGGAAAAAGTTCCTACAAAATCCTTGGGATGGGATTCTTGTGAATGCTACCCTACTTGCAAAGTAAGGCACCTTAGCAGAGTGCCTGAGCTCAAGTCACTATGTACGCGACAGCTATTTTGGCATGTGTTTGCCAGACGGGAAGATGAACTTGTCCGTGTCAATGTGACACCTTTCAGGGTCCTCTTTGTCTTGAAACCCGCGGTTTTGATTTCCCATTGACGAGTCCACTCGGGCTTACGTGCCCTCGCTCTCGCTCATGCTGAACCAACATGCTGTCCAAGCAGTGCAGCGCAACGCGAACAAGAACCGTCCCACCCCCACGTGAACCCGACGAGACGTTCCTTTGCACGTTCCTGCGCATCTTCAAAGGATGTTTTCTCGTTTTCTCTCTGCTGTTGCGCAGCCGTACACATTGTTGCTTGCGCTCTCCTGGACCGCCACCAACCAGACACCACCACCAAACCCCTTCCCGCTTGGCACGCTGTCACGCTGACTCCGCCTCCGGGGATCTCGCGGTTTGGCCGTTGGCCCGTTACCGTTGCTGTCTCCAGCCCCCGTGTAACCCGGTCGATCCTCTGCCTTACGAAAATACGTGATCAACCGAGGAAGAACCCGGGTCCCGCAGAAGGCTTCCAGGAGTTGAGGCATTACTAAACACCAAGACCTGCGAATATTTTACGCTCGTTCGTTCCGCGTCACGCTACTGGTGATCCTCTGCCCTGGCAGAAACACTCTGACGCGCAACACAGATCGTACGCAAAACCCACGAGGTATGAACAGTCACAAGTCATCCGCGACGCGTGTCTTATCTTGTTACCCGTTGACACATCCTCTTTCTTCCACTTTCCACATGTTCCTTCATATCCTTAGTCGCAACAAATGTCCTTAGCTGCCGTTGCGACGTTGGATGCCTAGCGTGACTAACAGCTATGGTGCTGCGCCTTGGCTGAACTTGCCGTGCAGGCTCGTGTATGAAGACATGGTGACCCTTGCTTGAGGGTCCCTGGGCATCGGGCACAAAAAACAACTACGGATACGGAAAACAGTTCATCGCACAATGAAGCCCAAAGGTCCAATCTCTTTCTGGAAGGCCACTAATACGGCACCTCCGAGGCTGATTGAAATTGCTGCCCGCGGCAAGCATATTTGGGGCCGCTGGGCGTGTTGTGCGAACAGACCGCGAAACAGAAAAGCCAAGAAGGAAGTTTGGGATATTTCCTTTCGCTCGCAAGAAAAGTTTCCTAGAGACGTGGCTTTTTGGTTACTATCGAGTCGGCCCGAAAGAAGAAGCTCTTCGTCGAATACTTCGCCCAAAGAATGGATTGATCTGGGAATGAGATGTGACGAACACGGACATCAACGAAGAAATGCGTATTTTAGAGTGCGATTAGCTATCCAAGGGTAATTATTCCGGTGCTGGGATGATGACTCAATGACTTGGATCCAGCCCACGCTTTTGAGATACACATGCGCCTGCTGCGTCTCGACGCTGCCAGATGGCCTGCAATTCACAAGACTTTCTGCAGCAGGCACTGGTTACTGCATGTTGTATGCCCCAATCAGTAGAGGCCTCCAGACTTGCGATGCTTCTGTTTGGGCTCCTTGTAGGTCGGTGGGATCCAACACTGGATACGAACCTCCACAGTCATTGCTGAACTTCTTACTTGGTCCTTTCCCTCTGGTGCAAACGCTGTTGGCAAGAGGCTGTTTGGGCCGTTCTAGAACACTATTGGTAGGAGTGACAAGGTTGCTGTGATGGTGGGTGATATCGCTGAAAAGCCTTTGTCCTTTCATCTCTTGGATGTAGCGGATATCGAACGACATTGTACCAGCTAATTCCGCTCGATACACCCCTCGTTGACAAAGTACAACCAAACAAACGCGGGTGCCGAGGACATATGGCCCGAGACTTGTATTCCGAGGTGTCACACGGTGACGTGTAAGTACTCCAGACAAGCAGGAGTAGTCCTTCCGGATTCGATGATGAAGCAGGAGGCGTTGTTGGCGTATGCAGTCGATAAGATCCTGTCTACCCATTCGGTGTTCTGGAACAAGCAGGCAGAAGAGCGGTCTGGGCTTCCGAGGGGAGTAATGTGACTGGACGGACGAAGCAAGCTTTCTTACATTACGCCCGAACTCTGTCTAGGCAACAGCACAAGTTCAGTAATTCTCGGTCTAAACATCCAGACGTTATTTAATTATTTTGGTTCCTCCTTGTAGACTGAACCATGATAGCGGAATGAAAGAGGCATGATGCCAAAGAAGGCGTCCAACGCCTAACATCAGTGAAATCGGAGCCACGATCTTCGCTTTCAGCTACGTGTACCTTGAATCAAGCCAGCCATTTTCGTCGCAACATTCGATCGAAGAGGCCACTACATAGATGACACATCGAGGTATCAATGATAGTGAAATGGCTCTTCTGAAGTGTCTGGACAGAAATAACATGTGGCAACTTACAATTCCCGAAGAAGCTTTAACTCACCACCGATCCATATATGTCACGCTCTTAGCATCTGAATGAGTAAAAGAACGAAAAAAAAAAAAAAAAAACCAGTGTCAAAAATGCTCTAGGTCTTGATAATCGCATTTACAAGCTGCGGACTATCTCCAAACAAAACAAAGACATCGACCAGAATTTGGGTTTGAATATTGGAATGAACCTGCATGGAGCATTGTATCGTATGAAAGAAATTATGTCTGGAGCAAGCTTGTTACAGTTTCGTTGACCTCTCATGATCTTAGCCACGAGTTCAGTAATAGGATCCAAGAATCATATCTCACTGACTCAAATGCCGAAGATGATAAGTGCCATATAAGTATGACGTTATTTTCTGCTGATACATGCTTCGATTTTCAAAGTCTCTGATGTTCGCCTTCGAAGCTCCAGAAACGTGCTGATGATTTCTTCTAGGCTCTCAAAACAACTCACGCTTGGCATGGGTCATGTTGGATTCTGTGATCTATGCCTTCCGCTATCCGGCACTATGAGTTTTGCACCACAAGTTCATATTTAGGCAGAGAGCCTTTATGTTTCTCTTCTAGAAGTTTTCTGAGATTTTCTCCCAGTTGCTTTGGACTTTGAGCAAATCAGAAGCCTGTCAGTCACTGAAGATGCCTTGCCCAACTTCATCTGCCGTCGTTCTGGTCTCGGTCGTCAGTCGTGGCCCACCAAGCCAACCTGGTCCTGAGGGATCTTAGCAGCCCTTCCCTCTACAATCGTCAAGCCTTGTTGGCTAAGTGGTATAGCGTCTCACTAGTATTAGTGACATGAGAAGATCGGCGGTTCGATTCCGCCACGAGGCAATTTGTAGCTCCATCTAATGAGTGATACCTTTTGTTTTTGGATCTCATCGACTAACGAGCAAATGAGGCCGACCCGCGACTGTGCTCCACTTGTCCAACGCTTTCTCGTTCAATGCGTCTAAAGCCGAGCGCAATTTAGCTTTTGATGTAATGAAACTGAAGAGAAACAACTTGGACAAGTAGTAGTGAGTGATTTCAGTTGAAATGGCGCAGGAAGCGCTCTCATAAGACGTTTGTAGTATGATTGATACACATCTTTGATAACAAGCGCCCTTCGCAGAGAGTTGCCGGCGTTGGAGAAGTGGAGACAACATGAGTAAAGGACCGGCATCGGCCGTCAACTCGTTGTCGGAGTCTCTTGCCTTGATCACCTCCAAAGTTGTGCTTTACGTAAGGAACTTTGCGTATCCAAAGTGCCAAAGTAGCGGGGTTCATCCGGTTGATGGTATCGGGATACCATAAGCACCATGATATAAGAACTTCAGTGGACTTCCGCTCGAATTGCTTAGGCTAATCGTATTCCCTCTTTCTCAAACGTTGCTCTGCCAAGTTTTCTTCTTCCTCACTAGACCGAATCGCTAACAAAAGTTACAAAATGTCAGCCGCCGACATGGATCCCGCGCAGCGTCTCAAAGATCGGAAGCCGATCCCGAAGCCCGTTCCGGCTTATCTCCCGACCGCCGGCTCGGTGCTCACAGTCGACAAGGAGCTGTACGCATCCGCGCAGCAAGCGAAGAGAGTGTTGATTGAAGAGTTTACGCTGCCGATTCGGTCCGGAAGAGCATGGAAAGCGCCCGCCGGGTCAATTGTGAGGATCAGCACACCGGAGGGTCCTCAAGTCGGTACGTTGCAAAGATAAAGATGAAGATTTCTTCTTTCAGAATGAGGGGCGCTCATTCCGGCCACAGGTGACTTGAACATTTGGAACGCGCACAACCCCCGCGAACGCTTCTGGGCGAGTCGCACCAAGCAGCTTCACGCCAGCCATGTTTCGACCGGCGACCGCCTCTGGTCCAACTTGCCTTACATGCGCCCGCTGGCCACCATCATCAAGGACTCCCTGGACTGGTACGGCGAGGATGAGCACGGCGGACGTGTGCACGATCTCCTCGGCACGCGCTGCGATCCGTACATCAACACGGTTCTCAGCGGCGGCAACTACAATTTCCAGTGCCATTCTAACTTGACGCGCGCGGTGCTGCCGTACGGGCTGAACGAGCAGGATGTCCATGATGTGATTAACATCTTTCAAGTAACTGGGTTGGATGAGCAGGGGCGGTACTTTATGAACCCTTGCCCTGCGCAGCCTGGAGATCACATTGAGTTTTTGGCTGAGCAAGATCTTTTGATGGCTTTGAGTGAGTGTTACCCCTTTTCCACCTTCTTCCTTGTGTGCATGTCTGTGCTGCAATGACCCGCGCCTCAGCAGCCTGGATTGGTGAAAGCTATCCCACAGCTGTGAGCACATGACTGACTGGTATCGTAGGCACCTGCCCTGGTGGTGATCTCTCGCTTTGGGGCTTCGGTGAGGACAGTGAAGAGGAGATGATCAAGTGCTGTCGCCCGCTGAAGGTCGAGGTATTCCGTCTTGAGGACGAGAGTCTCTTGCAGCGCGGTGGCTGGAAGCCGGCCGAGGTTTCCAAGTATAGCGGGCGCCATGGAATGGACATTCCTTTGGGGGAAGTTCGCAAGTGATACCGGTAAATGAGAGGGCTGTATATGCTGTTTTCAGAGGAGTATAAATGTTTGGAGGGATAGGGGGTGATGACTGGAGTTCGGCGTGCGGATGGAGTGGGATGGGATCACTAGACATGAACAGGAGCGAATATCGACATCTATGCCTCACATCGACTTGAATCATTAGATGTTGGGATTCCCGAGTGGCCTATGATCTTTCAGGTCCCTTGCGTCTCCCGATGCCAAAGTACGGTCTATCCCGCTGAATCGGCAGCACCGACGGCAGCAATCCCAGATGGTACGGGTTATTTGTATCAACCCCAAACATGACCGACGCCGAACTTCTCTTCTGCATCCTCACCTCATCAGCAGCACAGCTTCCATGTAACTCCTGGTCCCACCACGGTCCTCTTACAGCATTCGCAATAGCCAAGAACGTCGCTGCTCTAAACGGCAGACCGCGCGACTTGCTCCTCCAGATATCCAGACAACTGACAAAGAAGACAACACTCAGCATCGCCAGCACGATCCACAGCACCACTGTCCTCATGATATACACATCCTCCTTGACCCTCGCTACTGCAGGCACGCTAGCGGTGCCAAAGTATCCTGCCGTTGAGATGGCGGCAATGGACTGCGCAATGTTGCCGAAGAAGTGGCCCCAGTCTGCTGCGGTAGGGATCGCGTAGAGGGTATCGATCGTTTTGTCGACGATCTGGAGTTGCTCGCGGAAGATCCACCAGGGGATAGCAGTCATGTAGTCCTTCAGCACGTTGAGTGCCGCCATATCAATGGCGGTGGTGTTTGAGCCCGGATTGCCTACGCAATCCGTCATCAGGGTGCCGTTGTACATGCAGGCGCCGACTTCCCATGAGAACTCGGGAGTGCACTTGGTGCGGGAGATCCAGTGGCCCTCGGCAGTTTGTGTAAGGCTGCTGTCGTTGGTGAGAGTCTCGGCCTTGAGAGATGAGGAGGGGCCTGCAGAGATGAAGTATGTGGTGCCACCGATGGGAACGTTATTAATGGAGTTGTTGGCTGCGCTGTTCCAGAGACGCAGGCTCTGCGATTCCTGCTTCTTAGGGGTAACATCGATCGTCTGGTTGCTGGAATCGGGAAGGGTAAAGGTGTACGAAGCGTTACCACCGTTGAGGGAGGTAGTGAATGGTATTTCAGATGCTGATTCGCAATTGGCGTCCCAGTGGTAAAGGATAAGGCCGTGATAGGTCGTGTTAATGTTGAAAGTTAGGTTGTGTGTCGGAATGGGGCCAATAACGCCCGAGAAGACGTCGACGAGGGCACTTTGACTGACGATGTTCCCAACAAAGGTGTAGACGGTTCGCGAAAGGAAGTTGTCGTTGTCATCAAGAGTTTGCTTGAAGGTTCCCTGCCCGTCCCAACCCATCGCGTTGGCCAATCTCGTGACGGCAGAGTTGTTTGAGGGAAGGATGGGCATTCCGACAACGTCAACCCCGGTGATGTTTTCGTAATAGGCTCCGGTCGTGAGCATGAGGGTGCCGACGGGAACGATCGAGGTGCGGATAACGATGAGCGCGGCCTGCATAACAGCATACCACCACGAGTATTTCCCCAGAATCCTCAGTGTCCAAGCACTTGAGTCGTCTCCTATTTTGTCCAAGTCCGCCAAGAGGACGGGCCGTTGCGCCGTGAGAGCAAAGAGTCGGAGATGTCTGAAGTCGTGCATGATCCATTGGACCAACATACCCGCCGGGGCAAGCAACGCCGAGAGGGCGATACCGGAGTAGAGCTGGTCAACCTTCAAGGAGTCTGGCGTGCGGAAGACGCGTTGCATGTAGTAGTCTCTGTCGACCGCGGGTCCCTGATATGACCAGACAACCGCTGCCACCGCAGCAAGAAGGTATACCAAGATGCAAGAGATGTAAACCTTGAGAAATTTGAAGTCCTGGAATCTAAACATGCGTTCGGCCGTGGTCCCCCCATAGTGTAGCTGTCCGTCCGGCGGCAGAGACCCACTTTGCGGAGTGTTCTTTTCGGCAGAGGCCCGGTCCTCATCGGACACCTCCCGTTGGAGGGAGCTGTATTCAATTTTCGAAGTCATGACAAAAGAACCGACCGTATTCCTGCCCGAATTTCCTGAACCTTGAGAAACGTGAGCACGCGATCAAGAGGTGAACAGAGATTTTAAGAGATACCTTTCCCGCCACTTGCTCCTACACGGACACGGACACGGAGCAGAGACACCCTTGCCTCCAAGGTCTGTGAATCTACTGCATGTCAGCCTCTAATTTTGTAGCCTGACGATCCTTCGACGACCCGCCCGGGTGGGATCAACGTTGGGCTGATGGTCTAGCCCCAGGCACGCAGCCACCAAGAATAGAGCCAGCCCTCAATTGGACAATCATTGCCCCAGAGGGAGAACAAGCATAACTACCCGCGCATAGGGTGTCATCTGAATCAAGCTACCGAGCGCTGCGTGCGCCAAGACCCGCGAACCGTCAGCCACTCACTTGGAGATGTGTTGAGGCCCACCAGAGGGATAAGGAACGATGCGTGAGATCGCTCGTTCTCATTCTTGGCCCGCTTTCCAAAAACTGCCGACAAAAGAAGCCTGCATTGCTTGTTAGAGGGAGAAAAGGTAACCTGAATTGGGGTATCTTACCCACGGTAATTTTGAGCATCTGATGAGTTTGCAGTTCGTCACAACTCCCGGCGATCACTTCAGGGACGGACGGATATCGGTTTTGTTTATCGAATGATTTAAATCCGTTCTGAACACTGCTAGATTTACGACTTTTCTTGATTTAGACATGCTATGACAATATTAAACTAATTTAATTATATGCAGAACCTACCTTTGCCATCTCTGATTTAGAAGGAGCTTAACTCATTCCGGCCGTTAAGCCCGTTCTTCATGATCTTAATCCTCTGCTTCAACCCCGAATCACCTTTGAATATTGCTTCCCAAATCATCTCTTCAACTTCCTTGTCATCTTTCGATGTAGCTTCATGAATCAGACCTTCCGTCTCCAATGACACAACCTGGCTTAGTGACATCCAAACATTTCCCAAGCTACTGCAGGTGGTCAACCTGAGAAATGAAACAGACGCAGCTGCAACGAGGCTTAGGTGTAATACGATGATAGCAATGACGATGCCAAATCCGACCCACCGGACAGGTATTAGCTTTTCCTCTGTCATGGCGTAAGTCGCTGGCCACGCATTCCGGAAGTAAGGCAAGGTATCGTAGTAAGACATTTGCTGCGTGACTGTGAGAATGGCCTGTAGTGCCTCTGGTACGCTCAAGCTCGTTCTGAGCACGTCTTGAAACAGCGCTGAATGAGCGTAATGAACGGCACGCGAGGAGTATCCTCCCGTCCGTAGCATCCCACAGGGCGATGGGTCGATTAAGGGGTCGTGCAGGCTACGTGTCATAAAGGGTAATTGAGAGGTGACAACGTCGAGCGGTAGTCTGTGATCCTCACTCTTCCAACTCTTCTTCGGAATGATTTCGAGCAGTTCCGGAGCCGGGTCTGCGCTGGGAGGTCCTTTGCAGATGCTGGAATACTGGTCTCGAATGACATTTGTGGTGTATTGAGTATTCGGGCTGTCCCAAGCTAGGATCGGTTCATGACCGTCGACTTTACTAGACATGCTAACATTTTGGACATGGCTCTGTAAGTTTGCGAAGCATGCAGTGACTGACACGCCTACTCTCTTGGCATGTCCTTCCCATGGTATGTCAACACTATTCCACATTCCGTCCGAGGTCGATATCCATTTATCGGCAGAGGCTTCCCAACGGCTAGTGCTGCTGTTCAAGTTGCCGTGAACCCGGAGACCCTGATGCCACTGATGCATCGTCCCAGTGCCGTTGAATACAAGGAATATAGAGGTGTAGGTAGTGTTCAGTGCTGAAAAGGGTGAGGGAAGAAATGGCATGGTGTAATTCTTCCCATCCGGCCATGTCCGATTTTCTCCCCTACCCACTGAGCAGATCGAAAAGTTATCAATTTGTGAAGCGAGGGGTTCGCCTTTGGAGTACCCGTGAATATCTTCAGCGGGTACAACGCAGTTGAAAGGCCACTTTGGCTCATCTATCTGGTTTTGGCCTTGGCTAATCGGTAGCTGGTCGTAATCTCCTTGTATGTCAAACTGCCCGAGAATATTGAACTCATTGTAGGTCTCTAGTCGTGTGTCATTTGAGAAGTCAAAGGCAACCGCAGAAAATGTGACGTTCCGGATGACGGGTCTGACGCAGACCACTCTGGAGTCTACAACAGCGGCTGGCCCTTCATAAGTTCGCAGGCGACTACGGCTTGGCTCATTCGCAAAGGGAATGAATGCCCGTAGGATGGTCCCTGTATCTTCGTAAAATTCGGACTGCTGGGCCTCGGTAGGCTGTCTTTGAAGTTCCGCAAACCTAGGATAGACCCAAGGCTTTGACTTCCAGATGCTGGAGCCCTGCATCACTGTAGGGTTTATGACGCTACTGTTTCCATACAGCATGTTGACAGCCTTTCGCGGTGCAGTCACATTTACTAATGCGAAATCAGAGAGCAAAGCGGTCGAGGCCAACTGAGATGCTGCTGTCAGGAGAACTGAAGTTGTGATGGCCACGGTATAAATGGTCCCAATGCCCCAGGGCATGTCGAAAGGTGTCCAGCTGATGAGATTATACGGCGATGCAGACATAGCTCTCAGCATCGAGACGAAGGGAGCAGCGCTGAATGATACCCCTGTCCGTTCTACCATGAGCGAGGCGATCATTGCGGTGAACACGTTCATCTGGAGCGCCAGACAAACACGCAGCGCAGCGGCCGTCAGAGTGATTGATCTAGACGCCCAGTCGGCGAAAACGATTTGGCTCCATAATGTGCTTTGCACAATGACTTCTTTGGCATGTATCGAAGTATGCCAGAAAAAGCTCATGAAGCCAACAGATCCGACGATGAAGACAGTTCCAATGCCGAGGACACAGAGTCCAAACGTGTCGATAGCCCGCCATCGGCCGGGCTCTTGCGGGGGACTCGCTTGACTGAGCAGGGAGCCAGCCTCGTTGATTAATGACGTCGTAGGGAGGACTTTCCAATTCGGTATGTCGTAGTCCAAAGTTCTCTCGGTAGCTTGGTGCGGGTCGAAAACCGTTGGCGCCCGTAGCTCCTCATGCTCGCGAGATGACCGTTCTTGCACACATGTAAGTGATGTACGGATTGACAAAGAATTTACACTGCTGACTTCGGACACATCGTCTGTGCAGGGTGAAGGAATTCGTCTTCTGTTCATATTGCAAGATGATTGAGCAACCGAGCAGAACGCGGTCTCGAGTAGAGACTTGAGGCAGAAGGTTGGGGTAGAAGTGCCATTTTATCATGCTTGGGAACATCGCATAACAGACACTCTCTCAGCCTGATCCTGCCACACTTGCTTATGCTGGCATGGCTCAGCCACCGACACACATGCAGTGTAACCCGTATTGAGATTTTGCCATAGTGGCTGGTATAGCTGCAATGTAACCCATGTTGTTATATTACAGTGATGAGCCCCCGCCTATCTACCTACTTGAGGAAATTTACTGGTGTCGAGATGTGTCCACATTCTAGGGGTATGGATGCTGGCTTTCAACAAATTCTTTTAATACACGTTCTCACAAGTATTCCTTCACAGCTCTAGCTATGCAATTGGGAATTGGTTCATTTTCATTCTATGAAGCTTGGGGCTCCTAGACCAACAAAAGTATTCTGTGCTAGTGTGATTCACCCCCCCCCCCTGGTCCCAGATATGGGGCAGAGCAAGGCAACTTCGACCATGTACCAAGCTGACAGACTGAAACAGTGAGTTTTATCACCAGTAACACCACAATTCCCTCGAATTAGTCTCAGAAATCACTTTGACACAGAAGGAAGCTTCGTCCTCCCCAGACTCTGGCTTATCGATCCCACGCCAGATTTCTCTCATGGCGAAATGAAAGAAGTCTCTGTCTCTGTCTGTAATATGTATGGTGAAGCTTTCGAGATTCTCAAAGTCCCCTTCGTAGACGGCATTGGCAAGCCATTCGATGTCCGTAAAGTCCGAGTGGTGCTGGGCCAGGAAGGTTAGGCTTCGAAGTGATCGAGGTAATGTGGTGATGAACGCATTTGGGCCGTCCAAGCAGTTCTGATAATTCAAATCAAAGTCCGCTGGATCCAACGAAAGATGCTCGAGTCTTTGAAACATTCCAAAAGTATCGAACCACTCGTTCTCCTCCATTTCGATGTCCAGGTGGCATTGAACGCGAATGTTGATCAGAGTATCTGAATGTTGCGCCAGCGCCCGTCGGACCCTCATCGGGGAAACGTTCAGTCCATACGAGAACCAGGAGCAACGCATACTGTAATGGAAAGAATGAAGACCAGGCGAAATCTGGAGAAACTCTCCCTGATTTGGGAAGTCGTTGTCCACAAAAGGTGCTTCCGAAAGAGACAGACGCTTAAGCCTTTTGAACGTGTTGAATGCCTCGACTGGGACGCTTTCAAAGCCGCAACCTTCAAACTCTTCAAGGTTGGGTGCGAGACGAGCGAGCAAGTGAATGTCTGAGAGGTTCATGACTGTAATTACGTGAGCGTCCAAACGAAGAAAAGCCAAGTTCGGAAGCAAAGCCTCCGGTGTCTCAGAGGGGGGTATCAAGAGATATGGCAAGACCGACCAAGCATTGTCAAAGTGGTCGAACTCTCCATAGTCGTCTTTTATGTCCGGGCCACATAGCCCAGTGATCATGACTTGAGATACACCTCGAAGCTGAGAGAAAAGTAGCGAAGATAATACGTTGTTGTATGAACAGGAACTGTTTGTGTTGCCCTGTAGTGCGCGGCAGAGGCTTGTCTGGTCAATTTCCCGGGCCAGATGATCGAGATTCTGGACATCGTCCATAGTTCGCTCCAGGTGGCAAGAAAAGGCCTCTTCAAAGTGTATCTGAACTTTATTCACCTTGGAGCGGAGGTCCATGCGATTATACAGAACCTTGATCAACGACAAGATGTCGAGGCCGGCTGGGTCCCGGACGGCGAGATAGATTTTGCGATAGAGAAGAGGTTGGGCTGCATATTGGAATGACTTCGATACCCTGGAAAGAATCGCAAGCGTGTTCTGGTCGGCTTTCCAGTCGTTCTTTGCGCCAAGCGGGGTGTCATCTTGGAACCATGCGGCAATTTCACCCAGCATCTCGGGAGGAAGACTCGATATCGATGGCATGATGGCCAAGCGACACGGTGCGACGATTGCACGGCCGGGAGGATCTGAAAGAACAAGGTCGATGGCTGGCTTGATGCTGCGGACTCGTTAGTCTTCTGTATTCTCTGGGCAGAGTGAGTACATTCTACCTCTGCCTGGCTGAGGGTAGGCAACGGGAGGGTGCTGAATGGCGCTTGGATTTGTCTGAATGTTGCAAGACAGTCCTCTGCCGGCGACGAATGGGCGTCCTGCTCTGTGCTGTTTATTTGAGGATCAGAAAAAGATGACAATGATGAGAAGAAAAGTTCTTTTTGTAATGGATCAGGGAGAAGAAGGAGAGGGAAGGGGAGGAAGAGAGTAAGGTAGAATCGACGGGAAGGAAGTCGAAAGGAAATCTTGTGTGGAAGGAGCGAGAAGTGGAAGGTACCTCCCGAATTTCACTTCCGTACTTTCTTCCTCAAGCTCGTCTTTTTCCGAAAGCAGGAAGGAACGAACTGTGACCTCCTGCCGAAACAGATTTCCTCAAGAATCGGAGTCATTTGAATTTGGAAGAAGTCGCATTCGATGATAACGGCCCCTTTTTTTTAATGTCATTACAGGGGCTTACAATTATTTACCTTAACTTCACTACCACTGTAGACCATGCTATACGCGACGGAATGCCATTGTTGAATAGAACGCTTCTTGAAATTTGGCATGTTTAGGTGGTCTACCTAGTACTGCAGCTTTATGAAAACAACATAGTACCAAGCACAAGGCCAGTAAGCCACAGGCAGCTCCAATCCATGTCAGGTTTCTTGGCCGGTTCTCACCTTACGAGGCTACTACACTTTAAGGGAGCGTTTGATCCTCATGTTTATTCTAGACTACAAAATTAAGGTGAGAAATCAAAACCAAACCAAATCATTTCAAATTGCAATTGTTGCATCACATAGCCCTATATCTGTTGTTGAGGTTCCAGCCACGCTGAAGCAGTGAAACAATGTACCGACCACCTCGCTGAAGACGGTTCTTGACCCTCTGCGCAAACTCCCAGTGAAGCTTCCTGACACGACCTTTACCTCGTACTCTGCCTTGGCGTTTCTGGAAACGTCGGTTCTTCTGCCTGTACAAGTAAGCATTCTTCTTCTTCCTTCGCTGGTAGAGCATCTGCCGGAGCAACTGGCAGAGCTCAGTACCGGGGATAAGTAACCTGCGGAGAAATTCTCGATCCATGATGGTCTTCTGTCTGGACATGCGCTTGTGGATTTTGGCTTGCTCGAGGTGCAGGTCGACAATGTAGTCATCGTCTTCGAAGCCTGAGCAGGTCTTGGATGCGGTGGGAGTTCTAGGTGGAGTTGTTAGTTCATCGTAGCGACGCTGGAAGGTGCGCACTTGGTCTTGGCTATTGAAACGGACGCGCTTCTTCTCCACTCGAAAGGACGACGTCGTTGAGTTTCTGAGGCAGCTTTTGAAAGTTGGCGTTGATTGCGACATGTTGGATGAGATGCTTGGAGGCATATGGGGGTTTGTGGCTTAGACGCCTGGGTATTCGGCTTTATGTAGTCGTAGACAAGCCGGAGCAGTTGGTCTCAGGCTGGAGGACTGAAGAAGTCGACTCCAGAACAATCAATGAGATACATGACATGTCGACAATATGATCTGAGTCAAACAAGGGCTGAGAGTACTGCACGCTGTTCAAACGATCTGTGAAAGAACAACCATGGCCATTACTTCGAAGCCTGGCTTAGTCGCCGACTGAGGCCTTGAAGCAGACCTCATCACCAATCTGGAAACAACCATTCTCTTGACGACTACAAGAACTCGAACACATTCAAATGCGTAAGAGGCCTGTTTGGGATTATGAAATATGAGACTTGATGAAGCTGGCCAGCCCGATTGAACACCGGAAATGCGGGGTGATTATTTCGGCGCCGAGATGCCTGTCCCAGCTCAATGAACGGCATCCGGTGAACAGAAGCCCCGACCGACGTCATTCTCATGCTCTCATGTCATTTGCGACGATATCTTTCAGCCTCATCTCTGTGTACCGCTCGTTTACATAGATGGTGCTGTTTCTCTTGAATTCTGCCGCTATCGCCAGGCTTGAGATGCCTCGTGAATGTCACTCCAGCAGCAGGTCAATCCTCCCCAGTCTGGTCCGGAGCGATTTACCCCGCTACCCCGCCATCCGGCCATTCAGGCCCCGGTACCACTACACTGCCAGCGGCAACCTCTCACTTTCAACTCAACGCCTCTCATTCCAGCTCACCTCATCGACCATGGCTTTCATCCGCCCCTACAAGACATCTGATTTTGATGCGACGGGTCATATCGTGCGTCTCAAATATCCTTATCTTGGCTTATCTTTGTCCCGCAGCGACTGACAATGAACCCAGTGCCGTGCCACGCTACCACCCTCCCTCGAGCGCTCCGAAGCAGCGACCAGGACCGCGCCATACCTGTGGACACACCAGTACACACATCTGTCCCCTGGAACTTGCCATATTCTTGATGACGGCGAGGGCAACTGCGTTGGGTACTGCATTGGCTGCCCCAACGTGAACGACTTTGCGAGCGCGTACCCGCGGTACATCAAAGAAGTTCTTGAGACATCCAAGGAGCTGGATGGAAGAAAGCCGAAGAGTCTCGAGACGAAAGCGCCATGGAACCTCCCAGACACCGGCGAGGTAAATGAAGAGGCTCTCTTGCAGCAAGCCTTCAACCCGAGATGGCTGGTGCTCGACGAGGAGAGGAAGGAGCTTTGGAGCAATTGGAAGGCTACGATGCATATCGACCTACTGGAGCCGTGGCAGGGCAAAGGCTGGGGAAGGAAGCTGATTGACAAGTTCGTCGAGAGTCTGAAAGAGGCTGACCAGCGCAACGGTGGCTCCAGTGGGAACAGGTTATATGGTAAGGGTGTGCATATTGGCGTCGGTGGTGAGAATGACAAGGTCGTGCCGTTCTACGAGAAGTTGGGGTTCCGGGTGTATCCTACAGAAGAGAAGGGGTCAATCTGGATGGTGAAGGACGTTGAGTAGTTTTCATTTCACCCATTTGCTCTTCCTCATATCGAGTTCGATTCAGAAATACCACAACTAGCAACACCGATCTCTGGCCATCAAGATGCTACATTCTAGATGAAGTCGAGTCTCCAGATGTCTCCCAGCCTCGAGTTATCTTCAGCAAGACCTCCATGTACAACCACAGCCTGCTTGCCCCCATCAACCACCACGTCCGCATCAAACCAGCCCCTCGGCGGCGGCGCACCCCCCTCGAACAAGACCTTCTCCCACTTCCCGGCCTCAATATCGAAAGCCCACACGTCCGATAGCATCTTCCCAGCACCAGCGTGGCCCAACGAACTAGGATCACGCTCGCCGAACAGCGTCACAAGATGCGGCTTACGGCTTACTTCAACCGCGACGAGAGCCGATACACTTCGCGCTTCGGGGCCCTCGACACCGTCCGGGTTATAGGTAATCGTGGACCACGCAGCGGAAGCGGGATCGTACACATCGAGAGAACCGCCTTGCTCGGAAGTGCCATCAAAGCCATTGATACGGTATAACTTACCTCCAGAAAAGGCGATGGACGCGCCGCCGCGTGCTGGGGGAGGCGCTGCCGCGAGCTCCTTCCACGTCTTTGACTCGATGTTGAAGGACCATAGATCGGCGAGGCGGCCTTTCTCTGGGCATCCTGCGTGGATGTAGATGGTCGTGTTACCGTCCGAGGCAGTACAGTGGTAGCTGCGCCCGGCTGGGTGTGGTGCCGTTGCGTCGGTCGGCTTGAGTAGATCCCACCGAGCTTGGGTGGGGGTGTATCGCCAGACGCTGCCAGATTCCTCGACAGGCTCCATGGCGATTCCGCCGCGGCCGGAGAAGAGGTAGAAGGCATCTTTCAGCACTGTGCTAGGGGCTCCGACTCTTGGAGATGGGGTTTCGGTGTCGGTGGAGATGGTCTTGGCGGAAGCCGAGCCTGGTGAAGAAGGTCTGTTAGCGGTGGAAGTTGGGGGTATGAATGGATCAGTAAGAGAGTATACCTTTCTCGGACAGGAGTTCGACAACATCGAGTTGGTTGTCTACAGGCTCTCGGGGGAGGAGTTCACCACCAAAGACGAACGCTTGGTTCCCGATTGCCGAGACTGCTTGCGATGAACGCCTGAGACGATTGCTCGAAGCGATCCGAATCCAAGTAGCAGAGAGTTTGGCCATTTTCGCGAGTAGTGAAGATTTGAGAGGACTTATTGGTTTGAATTGGCGAGTGAATGAAGTGTACTTGCAGACAGCAGCTGTACTTATAGTTGGATGCCCCTGTCTTCAGATCCGTCATGTCTCGATCTGATAAGCAGCTTCACCCCAGACCAGTCCCAAGCCGAGCGCTCCACCACGCCGTCTGACCAACGATGTGAGGCATTGCTCTATTTCTTGATCATTGAGAACGTGTCGCTGAAGATGTCGGACGCACGATGGTTTGGCAAGCAGGGATGTAATGTGCTCACGTCGGAGCCAGCTTGCCCTCCGTGACTTATGTCATCGGAGCTTGTTTGGCAGGTTTCCCTCCGCTTAGTCATGGCCACGAGACCCAGTCGAACCCCTTGTCTACGGGAGACTGTTCTCTGCTGTGAACAACACGGAGAAGGAGAGGCTCCGTGTTCTTAACGCCGAAATCGAATCATACAACAGCTTCTAGACTTATAGACTCATCAAGCTCAGTGTTATTCGGCATGTCACTATCGCCTTACACAAGATCAAGTCCTGTTCAGTCAGAGGCGGCTCTGTCCTTGACTAATTTGATTCTGAAAGAAGGTCATGGACACGTGATATCGTTTGCAAATATGGTCGAGGGCTTCGACAAGCAAAAGGGAAAAAAAGAGTTCACCCCCCCCCCCCGGTGCTGGACTGGGGGCTACATCTCTTGGTGCTCATGCTGGGAATAATTGGTGCTCGTGCTGGGATTCGAACTCGTATGCGCTGAGCCTGTCGTCGAGTAGGCTGATAGGTGTAAATACTAATTGTTGACCTTTAACCATTCCACCACCACGCCACAGTTTGACCTGACCTCCGACCTAGGAGGCGCCTGCTGCGCTGGTGACAGGAATGGGATTGAAGAGGGGTATATACCCTTCTCGTGTATTCAGATGGAAGTTTGAGCATCACGTGTGGGAGGTACGATCAAGAGCAACTTCCCTTCGAGGTTCAAGTCTGATAAGCCATATCTTTCAGGATGACATCATGTTCTGTGTAGCACTGCAAGTTGCCATTCGCCAAAACAGTTGTCCTGCAGCTTACGTGTCAAAATAAGGGGGCTAAACTTGGGCATGAAGACATGAAACCACAAACAGGTCAGAAGAAGAATGGGATAAAGCAGGAACTGCCTTCAAAATTAATCACATCACGATGCCCTCGGAGTGTCAGCCGTGATCTGTACATAGCAATCTCCGAGCTTCTATTCCGTTATTATACCGCTTTGGTTTATGTCATAATTTTAGAAAACTGGCGATCCAAGAGAATCAAATGCGGGAGAAGTTCATAGATGATTGTTTAAACTCCCAGCAGGAAGACCTCGACAGCAATCTATTAAGTTTCGTGCGGACATGGAGGCTGGCGGGTACGAGGTGTAGCTAAATGCCTGAATAGCATCCGGCTCCACATACGACTGACGATGCTATCAAAGATGGAGCCTCCCAGAACCGTCCTACACCTTGCACCACTGAGGCTTTTGATGTGTGTTTGGTGGATCAAAGCCTCACTTCTTCAGCGGAATTCGAGCTCTTCTGATTAGCTCACCTATTTGGTACGCCTACGTACTCGCGGAAGGTAAGTTGAATGTGGTTTAAAATCAGTCACTTGAGAAGTTGCTTTTCCAAGCGCCCAGGAGAGACTCAGTGGTTCCTTCCTCAAAATCAGATTGACAGACCAAATGGCTGTCCCGGCAACCATCAAGAATCACGGCTTCACCTTTACACCCTGAATATACGAATACCTGTATTCATTCAGTTCCTGGTATCACGTGCTTTCCCCTTTCCAAATTCTTTTTGAGTACATCATCTCGGAGTAGGAGTAACCGGACCTGTTCTTTCCTAAGCAAGGTACAATTTTCGCCCTTGACTTCCTTCCCCAGGAAAGGAGAGCCCTTCTTTTCTTCCCCATATCACACCACATCAAGTCTCTCCCTTCTCTTCTCGACATCTCCAACCAGGGAGACTCATCGAGGCATTTTGGTCTTCCATCGATATTCCTCCCACGAAAGAAAGCAGCTGCTCGGTGGAAGAAGCCTAATTCAGGTACAAGATTTCTTCATGATGCTGCTGGCAGACCAAGCTAACATCTTTCCGCGTCAGAAACATAACGGAATCCCTCACACTGTCCCATCGTCAGGCTTTCTACTCTACAAAATTCACCATCCACCTCCCACTCAGCAATTTCCGCGACGCGAAGTGATCCCAGGGACACATTGTCACCGGTTTCCAGAGACTTTGTTGGTAGTTTCCCTGTCAGTACCTACTACTACCTCCAATAGCCAAAGAATTGAAACTCACAATTGAAAAGCCCACAGCAAGACAATGCCGGGAATCTCTGATATACCTGTAGAGGTCCTTGAACAGATCTGTTCTCAACTCCGATGCAATGATGACGAACTCAACGAAAAGGAGTGGATCGCATGCCAAAGCACCCTTCTAAGCATCTGCAGAGTGTCAAAGGCCTTCCACAAGCTCGCAAGACCTCACCTGTATCGCCAGATCTTCATTGTTGCGGAGAAAAACAGCGACACAAAGTTCTTCTCCCTGGTCCGGGCGCTGTTGCGTTATACGCCAGTTATAATCCTCATTGCTGCGAGAGTAAAATCCGATGAGCCATTCACTTCATGCAAGGCTAGGCCCCGAATAGCCACTCAGCTCTTCTGGGTATCATTTCCATCCACATTTTCCTCATGAAACAGCCTGTAGGGCGAGGTCTAGCCAATTTTCTCTAGATTTTTGGAACATTGCCACGAACAAACTTCCCTTCACAAGGAGTTATTTGGTAATAGTGTCTAATAATGTTGATTCCAGGAAAGCAATGCTAAGTTTCATTTCGTTTGATAGGGCAGTGTGATGCGCGTAGCATGGCGTCAAGAGGCTGTCGAGATTCATCATTTCAAAATACTATGCAGATTTAGTACTTGGTCGTCTCGAGGGCTTTGAAGATTACAAGGCGAGACTGACGGTGTCTGAAGGAGTTGCGAGGAATGCGCTCCAAGCTCTCGCTCCACACGAACGCAATAACCTGGGAAACTCCGAGTAAGGATGGACTCATCTTTAGCACAGTGGTGCGATCTTCCGACAGAATATCATCAAAACCTCACCATGAAGCTGAAAAAATCAATAGTTTTATGTGTAGAGCAATGAGTTTGGAACGCTTCAACACTGTGGTTGGCAACCGAGCATCAGTATTTCTAGGAAATTTTCACAGAAGCTCATCTTGGAACGCAATCAGTCAAGGCTGCCCCTTGAACTTTAACCATCCGATGTGTAGTTATGCCATGTGTCAGTTTCTGCGAGAATAACATTTGAGGCATCTCTGAATAGTAAGAAGCGGATCTTATAAAGGCGGCGCGCGGGTTCCGGCAAGGCCCCGACTGGGGCGGGAGCTATGATCTACTTGCCCAGACGGGAGAGGCCGGGTAAAGGGATGCTGTATGTGCTCGGTAGCTCTGTAAGATGATTCGATGATTCGATCTATAGGCGCTTGTAAAACGGTCATCGTTTTAAAGACGATGTTTATTGGTCGTTGTCGCAGCCCATTGGTAGTGTTTGTGGTTCATCCCTCCGGTGAAGCTTGAGATGGGCCTGAGCTGAACTTTCTTTGGATTTCTGTATGAGCTGTGTTTATTCCGTTTCATTTCGTGGAAAGTCAATTTCCTGTAGAAAACAACAGATTAAACCCTCGGCCGACTGGACGTCCGGTGTAGCACGATTCATACCGGCCTGCCGTCGGCCTTTAATGGCGCGTTATATGAGTCTTCGGGGAGAGTTTGAGGCGATCTAGACTTTCAAGATTACTTAGATAATAGGTCACCTCCGCTGGCCCGACGACGGCAAACATACAGATTTGTTCATTGTGTTGATTCATACTACTTTATTGCCATTCCTCGCGACGCTTTGCTGGTCATTCGTTCAATTTAATACTTGACGCTAGAACACAACTTTTCATCATCGATCGAAGTCAACATGTACAGCTCGGTATTGATCACGGTCCTATCCGTGACCAGTAGTCTGGCCTCCGTTCTACCCCGAGCGGAGGACCCGGCCTTCAAATTCCAAATGGCCCCCGACAAGGCGAGCCGATCACCTTGCCCGGTCCTTAACGCTCTTGCTAACCACGGCTACCTGCCACGAGATGGCATGAATATCACCATGGATCAGCTCAAGTTCGCTTTCAGCAAAGCGCTC
Source organism: Colletotrichum acutatum (assembly GCF_030867785.1). NCBI lineage: Eukaryota > Fungi > Ascomycota > Sordariomycetes > Glomerellales > Glomerellaceae > Colletotrichum > Colletotrichum acutatum. The sequence continues at coordinate 76,259 of NW_026849110.1, forward strand.
AACATCGACGAGAAGGTCACGGTGTCACTCAGTACACCCGCTCTTACAACTTCGACCACGGGGAACACGAGCACCGTCAACCTAGCGGACATGGTCAAACACAACGTCATCGAGCACGACGGAAGCTTGTCTAGAGCAGACCAGGCCGTTACAGGTAACGCCAACAAGTTCGATGCCACGGTCTGGAACCAAGTTAAGGCCCAGTTCACCGGTCCGACGATCGATATCAAGACGATGGCAAAGGCCCGAGGCATCAGGATTAGCGCTGCCATGGCGGAGAACCCCCAGTTTAACCTTACGCCGGCTCAAGTCAAGACTTCCTTTGCAGAGTCTGCTTTCATCTTGGGCGTCATGGCAGGTGACTTCAAAGCCCCGATGGCCCCGACACAGTTCATGAACATTATCTTCGAGCAGGAGCGCTTCCCGTTCAACGAGGGATTCAAGACATCGGCTACCAAGGTTACGGGGGATCAAGTTGATGCCTTGAGTGCGGCAATCATGAAGGCCACGACATGAAGGATCAGTGAGAGGGGGGGGGAGGCACAGGGAGGACATGTGCATCCTTGAGTGCGTGTCAATAGTGCAGCCGAGTCCTCGAGTGGCTCATTTGTCGTGGAGAGACCCAGAGGGCGATTAAATTTACCTAGGTAGATTCCAAATCTAGGCCTGTTCTCGTGCAATGCTTGTCTAGAAAACAAACGTTCCTTGACTCTTGATCAGCGGGGTGGCTAGACAACATTACGCTTCTGGATATAGGTACTTTACTTAGTGTCTTCCATTTCTCAATGAGATAGAATGGACGCTGGTATTCATCTCCACGGTTTATTATCTGACGACTCTAAGGCATAGAAAGGTATTCAAAACAGGTTACGAGAATCTGACTTGGATGCACACAATTCGTACACAGTTTGCTAATTACTTGGAATGATCATACCTCAATCGTGCTTCGTTTATAGTCAATTCATAGGTTTAATGTTCTGCGAATATGTCCCGAGACCATATTCCAGCAGTCAGAAAAGCCCATTAAGCGACACATATAGCGTTGTTCGCAACTCTCTTGACGGCCACATCCGCCTCCCTGTGAGGAGCAAAGCCAGAGACCAGCCCGGTGACCGAGTCTCTGTTTACGCCACCGCCAACGGCAACGCCTTTCTTACTTGCCCTTATTTTTCTGAGACTTCTGACAACCTTTCCATAGTTGCCAAAGAATTGATGGGCCCTTGCGTCCTGCCCTGTGACTATTCCATGCCCAAGGGTCACTCCCCAGGTACCTGCGACGTTGATCGCATGAGCCTCTGAATCCCGGCCTGGCTGGAGCAGGACCGAGTAGATGCAGCCGGTGTACCTAACAGGTCGATCCGCCACATTTGCCGGGAAAGTCCAGGTCTTGCCACCATCGAGAGACAGAGGATGCCACGGAGTGACGACGAGCTCGCCAACGCGACACATGATCTCCCTCTGCACGGGTGTCTTGAGAACAGCGACGACCCGGCGCGGACCAGAAGGCGTCTGCACCGCTACGCCCCTTCGAAGAGCCTTGATAGGGACGCTCTGGCCAGAAGCGAGGCGCACAGGCGTCGAGGAGATAAAGCATACACCGGAGGAGCTGTTGTAGGAGCTCATGTGTACTCGTCCACGGTGAGTAGCGGTGTGCTGGTTGGAGGGTGTGGGTGGAGGAATGCTGTCAAACGCGTGATCTAACCTGTTCCTGCACGCGATAAAGAGAGGACTGTCGACTCCGTATCGAAGAGGGCCAGGGTCTTTGAAAGTATTGCAGATCTGGCGAGTGTGCGCGTTCAAGTACGAGGGTATGTAGTGGACGCCCCATTTCTTGTAGTATTCTCGGTTCGTCAAAGCTAGAGAGACTTGACCCTTTGGCTGAGCACCCTCGAGATCCTCGATCAAGGACTTGTTGTTCGGATCGGATGGGAAGCGCTTTGCTGGGATGTCTTTGATGAGGGCCTTGAGCTCCTGGATCTTCTCGGGTGAGATACGGGGCAAGGCCTTGTGCTCGCCGTCGGGAGCCATGGGTATGATGGTTGAGAGGAAAGAACAAATCTTGGAGCGAGAGAGATGGTAGACGAGCTCAGATTCGGGAAGAGTTGTCGGGTTCAGAAGCGATTGTGAGGTGCTTTGTGTATAAGTGTTGTTTGCCATGCGAGAGTACTCAATCGATGCCTTGACAACCGCATGATCTGAGGTGAGTTCCGCGGGTGCATCTACTCGGAGGTAGATGTCCCTCGACTGACCATATTGCAGGTTTCCAAGTAAGATCGAGAGCTCATGCTGATCTGGTATGCCGTTCTCCATGTCACCTTCAAGGATCTCTACTTCTTGCTTGTTTACAGACTCGCCCATCGCCTCCTCGATGGTAAGCAGCGAAGAACAAGTAAGACGCAGCGTGGCCCTAATTGCGTATGTTGCTTGTAGATTGGCGACAGCATGGACAAACACGGTTCCCTAATCACCACTTGAGTTATAACAACCAACGAGGAATGGCAACTCAACTCACAATCATTCCAGAATCGGGAATAAAGGCGTAGTTTCCGCCTCCTTCCTCAGCGATCGACTTCAAGAGGCCAGATTTCAAGTTGTATCCAAAGCCGAACGTGTGAATTGAGGCTGGTAATCTCTCATTTTTGAGGAGCTTCACCTCTTCTCGCATCTTCGGCACGTATCCTTGGCCAGGGCACCTTCCTGGGAATTAGCTCCAAAGACTCTTGACACATACACGCAGAGATAAATGTTTGACTCACATCAAGTTCGGCTGCCCGTCTGTCAATACCATCATAGCCGGGACCCTTTCCGACTTTTCGTCTGATTTCCTGTTGAACAGGGTGATAGCTTCCATCAAGCCTTTCCACAGATTGGTTGCATCCGTGGGTACCATCTTCTTGATATTCTTCTTAGCAAGACCCTTGTTCTTCTTGTTCATCGGAATCAACTCCTGAACCACCTTGACTTGGGATGCAAAGGTGACGATACCGAGCCTGTCACCTTCATCAAGGGTCTCCACGATGGTGAGGGCGGCGTGTCTGACCAAGTCCAATACCGACAAGCCATAGTTCTCCGCCACCTCACCAGGGTTAGCCGGAATCGGGGCGTTGGCGCCCATGCTGCCCGAGACGTCGATAACCAGGACGATATCACAGGGTACGTGGACTGTTGGCTTCACGGGCTGCCTGGGGGGAGTAATTTTCGCGAGGATGCCGTCTCGCCCGGCGAAAGCGTGGAGGGACAACGCAACGCCGTCCGAGGTATCGTACTCTGTCATCGTAGCCGTTGGCGTATCACACCTGGACGATTCTGCCTTGGAATATTCAGGTTTGAGCTCTTCGAAGGAAAATTCTGACTTGATGTCTTCATCTTTGATGGTGATATTATCGGTGCTCTGGGAGAGACTTTGGAGAGAAAGCTTGGTGACCTAAGAGATAAAGTAAGCTGCTTGGTTCGTGGAAATTTGAGCGTTAAGAGTTGAGACAACCATTGTGATTGTGGAATCGTGTAAGTCTTGTTGGTTGTTGGAATTAACTTCAAATGTGACAATCACGAGATCGAGCTGAGATGCGAGCTTGGATGCTAGTCTTTGGAGTTGCACATTCTACCAGGCGAGATACACACCGAGGTTGCTTGCTTTAATACAGAATTGGCCTCATTGCCGGATGACTGGACAAGATCCTTTGAGGGGTACCGCATGTGCACGCAGTAAGACTTAGGCTGACGCCGAACGATGAATTCGGCCTCACTACTAGGGAGTCCCGCTCGACAGTCTCTCGCTTGAACACATGGTATCCAATGATAGTTTGCAGCATATCTCCTTGATCTTTCTTCAGCAGATATCAGATGAAAATTAGCTGCTTCTGCCTAAAAGCTAAGTGGAATCAACCTTTCTGTAAAAAAGGGGCTGTATCGATCTGCTCAAAAACTTTGGGTGTTGAAGGGCGGTGTTCACGTAATAGGTAGCTCAAACAAAGAGGCTGTTCCGAGTTTAGGTGGGGAGTCAGAGGTCCGAAAGCTGGCCGAAGCGGCCATTCGGTCCCCGGCTCTCGGACGGGGGCGCAAGGCCTTCCGCAAGGCATTCCGAGTATCTTCAGTCTTTGAGGGACGCTGTTTGTCGTATTAATTTACCAGTCGGGGTGGTGTGGCAAGCTTCGCCTCACCCAGCTCGGTGAACCCCTCAAAGGCCTCGGCCATGACTCCCCACCGGGAGAATTCTAGGTGGACCAACATACGAGAGACACATAAAGAGCGCCCTCCATCCCTTTCCAACGGGCATTCAACGCCCCGTATGCACCAAAGTTCTAGCTTCATACTGAGCTCTGCCTCTTCCTGTGCCATATCTCCAATTCCATTCATCTTAGATCCGAAATATTCTGCCTAACCTATCCCAGTTGACCGTAGACCTAGGCTGAAGTGCTGACAGGCGAGTGACTCAGACGCCGCTCTTGTCAGACGCACACGGCCAACGCAGGGCCGTTTTTCAGGCTTCAGCTTACCCTCGTCGTCTCAAGTCGATCCGGCTCACAGACATTGGAGAGGCCAATCTAACTCTCTGCAGGAAGCCAAAAAATCGAAAAAGGTGGTGAGATCTGTCCGGCATTGAATTCTGACCTTCTCAGAAGATCTGGCATTTTCGAACGCCGCGACACAGCGTCCCGTTGCCACATGAGGGGTTCCCAGTCTCTCGTCCCCCTTTTGCTAGGATGGACGACGCAACGACGGGTTATGCCTTGCAGCAAAAGAGAATGATTCGCTCCAGCTGCCTCCCGCTAACAATGGCTGCGCCGCACAGCAGCTGGATCCAGCAGAGCGTCTCTGGTGCGTTACATTGAGAAATCCCAAGTCCAAGACGGGGATGGCCGCTGTTCTGGCAGTCTGCGAGGGCAACTCTGTCCCCACAAGGGTCCCTGTTGCGCCGTTTTTAGAGTTTCACGTGCGTTCAACTTTTAGCAGAAACATATGCGTCATAGCTAAACTTGGGGAAGAGGGCACAAGTTTCTGGAGAAAAGGGGGGATATGTAGGTAGAAAGGAAGCAAGGTGAGAAGTGACCCGGTAGACCGAGTTCTGCGCGCCGCTTGGTCGCTTTCGGCGATGGCTCACCGACAAGTTGAGGGGCCTGAAGTTAGTGCTGGCTCATGGCTCGGAAAGCCGCTTATTTTCCTGCCAGGGCATACTCAAGGCAGACAAATCTGACGCAGAGTCCCATAGTCGTAAAAGACATAGGTATGCTGTGACGATGGCATGGTAGATGAGAAGAAGACGTAGTTGAGACACAAGTCCACCCCAACCACGACTGGACGCGCTTTGGCATCGTCATTGGGCTGTGCTACGACACTACACGCCTTGCGCCAAGAAGTCCTTTGACCCAGAATGAACTCAAACATACGGAAGAAGATGAAAAGAATATCCAACTTGGTCATGCGTGCAGGACATTCAACTCATCCGATCGTGGGGAGGAAGAGCAGCACGAAAACAGACCGCCGTTGAGAAAAGGAAAATATCGGCGCAATACAACGCAATGACGACCGAGTGTCTTTGAATCGCTTGGCACCCGCCAGTTTTTGGAGGGGGTTGGGTCTCAAGCACCGCGTGAATGCCTCATTTTCATGCTTGAACGGGGTTTAGGACGTTTGACCATGGAGGAGCAGATCTGAGAAAAGGCCCCGTATGACGGACATCGCCGGATGGGCTCCTCACCAGCGTTTTGTCGAGCTTGAGTCGTGGGCCGTCTGTCAGTCGATTCGGTGTGAGCCGACGCAGGCCGCATTGAAAAGCCCCATCCTCTTTGTCCTTATTTTTGGTCATCTTCATATTGAGAGGAGCCTTATTTTTATGGACTCATTTGCCGCTCTGTTGAAGACCGTTTTTGGTGGTTTTCGCCCGTCTTGTTCTTCCCCGGATTGATTGTGAGTTGGGCTCCGTTGTTGTATTGCTACACACCCCCTTCTCCCGTGTCATGCAGTGTGGCGTTTGCTTGTTGGAACCTTCGCCAAATCTCAGCGCCCGCTTCTGAAGTTTGAAGCAGAGCTACCCCAGATCATCGAGGAACCTTGCCGTCCGTGGTTCAGTGGCGCGGGAAGTGATGCGACTGCTTGGCCTCCCAGAGGCTGCCATTCTTGCCCCAGGTTTTCCACTTTCACCCCCTCCCCCGAAGCGTCAAGTCTGACCGTTTCGCTTCGATTCGACAGATCTCACTTGAGTCGATCTCGCTCATCTTGCGGGGTAGCAGAGAGACATGGCATGCTGTCAGGGCTTTCAAGAGGCGGAAAGACGGTTGGGCAAGAGTTGATCATCTTCGTTGGCATACCAAGATCAACGATAGTTGTGTTCATCTCTGGAGCTCGAGCTCGGGCGGAATGGAAGCTGGCTGGGCAGGTAATTGGATCGTCAGAGTGACCGACAAGCTCAAGCCTCCGGTCGAGGAGTCAGAACCTCCCACATCATCCTCTTGCTTCCCATCGCCGGCATTCAGCCCGAGTAGCCCGGCGGCTGTTGGCTGCATCATGGTGTTCCCCCCCTCATTTTCGGATACATCACCCCAACTTCCCACGTTCCCCCTCCATCTTCCATGTCTTCTCTCCACATTGTAATCGCAGGCCTTTCATTAGCTCGGTGTCCATTTCCATTTCCCCAACATTCACATAATTATCCTCGTCATCCAATGAACGGGAAGCTCACGATGTCTCGGTCCAACCAACTGCCAGGTGTGCGCTACCCCCCTTGACCCGGGACCGGACTACAGGTAGTGCACCCTTGGCCGCGTCGAGCTGCCTGCAGGTCTTCGTGCAGCGCAAGCGACGTGGGGGGGACTGTGTACCCGGAGACGCGCTATAAGAAAGCTTGTGAAACGAACTGCAGAGTACTTTGCTCACTGCTTTCATCTCCCGCGCCTCATGCATGCAGATGACAGAGTAAGGAGTGAATACTCGCATTCCCACCCTCCATCTAATTGTCGGATTCTTCGGAGCTAGACCTGGTAGCTGGCAGCTGTCTAGAGCTTTCGATAGCTGTGCTGTCTCTTTAGAGCCCCTAGTTCCAAGTCTTGCTACCGGTCAGAACTCTGTCGGGCGTCGTGCCGCGCCTCACTTGTGCAGCATTGGCAGTGATGGCTGCCATTCCTGATTATAGCGAGAGAGTGGATGGATGAATGGAAAGCCGACGAGAGAGTTCGCTAGTGAATGGAGGTCACATCAATGTCTGTACTATCCCACAACCTAGGACAGACAATTTCATCTGTGCATCTCCAAGCGCTGCGTTTCACCCGCCGAACCCCGGAGCCTGCCGATGGGTAAAAGGGTAAGGGCTGGGGGAGATGGTTCTTGGCAGTAGAAAGTATAAGCTGAATGGGGGCAAACGTATGGTTGATGTCCAAAAAGTGTTACTCGATGGCTGAGGGTAAGAGAATCACAGGAATTCCGCCGAAGTCGCATCCTCCCCCTTCACGGCTTCGCCCAAATTCTATTCCCCCTTGGCGTTCTAGCGCACGTTCCTTACACCTACGTCAGGCCCTCTCACCAGTGCTAGGGTGTGTGCGGTCTCCTCGGGTCGTCATTCGCCCGCGAGAAGGAGATGGGAGAGTTGAGAGACACAAGCGCAGCACTGAGCTAGGGCGGCGGCTGGGGAGACACGGGGGGGACTACGCAGTATTCACTGCATCCTTCTCACCCTTTCGGTGTATGAAATGTCTTTCTCGCACTTCTATTGAGTTCTCGAGTTGTAATAAGGCCCTGTCAACATTTGAACTAAACCCCGCATTCGACTCGATCGGCATGCCGATTTGCTGGGCCCCGGCCGTGTGTCTGCGCGGACGGCCAACCCATCTCAGGGTCCAACCAACCATGAACCTGGCATGGCACTTTGCCTTTTTCTTCTCTTTGACGCTTGCTTGCTCAATGTCTGTCCTACCCTGTCGTGCCTGTCTTGGGTTGTCCGATGTTGCCTTACTTTGCCTTGCCTCTCCTCCTCGGCCTACTATGCACACCCGGCTGAGCCGTGCACACCACCACTTACACCTACTTACCGAACCACAACGATTACGGACAGACCAGGGGTCCAAGGCTCCGAAGAGGGTTGGCTGGGTTGAGGTAGACTTCCGCCGCAAATGAGTGAGGGTTCGGGGTTGAAGGTGGGCAAGGTGAATGTCTATAAGTGCGAGCCTTTCCTCCTCTTTTACTCTCTGCTTTCTTTTCTATCTCTGCACCCCCATCCCTCTCAACGACCAAGAAGACAATTCTCAAACTCGATACATCAGCTCTCAAGTTCACAAACCATCATCAACACTAAACAACCCCACCAAACACGCCGCCAACATGCCCGTCGCTCCCTCCTGCTGCAAGTGCGGAAGCATGATCGTCATCAGCAACTCGTGCCCGTCCTGCGGCCACCACGAGTGCCGAACATGCCTCTAAATGAACAACACTCGAGATGTAGTAACAACGTCGAGAGGATGGACCGAAAAGTCTTCCAACACGACGGTGCCTACATTCCACCGAGAGAGGCTCCGAAGCCCAAGAGAAAAGGGGGAAAACTTACACCACATGCACCCACATCAACCAAGCTGGCAAACGGCCCCCCACACTACCACCCAAGCCGATGAATTCCGAGCTTTCATCCACCAGACACCTCAAGCTTTTTTCCCACAACCTCGCAGCCTTGAGGCTCCAACGAAAATTTTTCGGCGCTACATCAGCAAACGACCTACACGGCCACCCCGTGTGACTCTACTCCCTTGATGGAAAGGTGGCGACAACGAACGGGTTGGCTTTATTTGGCGTCTGGTTTTTTTTACTTGTTTTCAATGACCAATACCCCCCATACCCATGTTTTGATTGTATCAATATTCTTCGTCAGCTGGCGTTGGTGTACAAGAGATGGCGGGTTCCGGAGACGGAATGCTCGGAGTAAAGGCGACCAATTTCTTTCTCCCGCCTTTGTGCACAAGGACATGTGTCTCTACTCCGTAAAACAACCCGAAATACTCAAATACAAAAGAATAAAAACATTGAAATTCATGAATTCAGTACCCTGCAATCATAAGTTGTTAGCCGAGCTGGTACTCCTTCGCCAACCTCTTTCCAACGAAGTAACACACCTTGGCGCGAAGATGCCGGGAAAAGTGGCCCTCATACAGCGGTGCTAGCGCCGGGTTTTGGTCTTCGCAAGTTTCCTCCCACACGGAATCACGGACCATGACGGCCCATAGTGGAGGATAAATCGCATGTTGTGGCTACCGAACCACCAGAATCAAACTATCAGCCCATCATGAAACCCCGTGGCACGTTGCCGCTGCCCGCGTCTAGTCTGGTGCTTGCTGCGAGCTTGCTGCGAGAGACTGGATGGGGGTGTACGAAGCATGCACGGAGCCGCCCCCATCTGATCAACGTGCATGTACCCATGTCCAGTAGGCTTGCCGAGATTCCTTTGAGTCCTAAATGGAGATAATTGTTGTTCCACATGGCTGTCAATGTTGAAATGCCTCTCAACGAAACTTTCAAGTATCTCAAGCTGACGTCGTGGGGGCAGAGGTCAAAAGACAGTGCAGTATCCAGCCAATGGTGTATCTCCCGGCTGAACTAAGTCTGCCCAATACTTCTATCTTGTGTGTTACTGTAATGGGTTGGTACCCTGGATCTTCGAGAGTTGTATTAGTTCGCCACCAATTGCAATATTCCTTCAACCTTTCCCAATAACAGGCCTCAAAATACTTCCATTGAACTAAGACTAAAAGTCTATTGGAACGGCGAGACACTTCACTATCAAGAAACTCCCGGGCAAATTTCTGGTTATCGATCTTCGTAGGTCACTGTCTAATCAAATGGATGCGCAATTTAAACAGTCTCGTACGTAGGCACTACTGCAATTCCAGACGCTGGGGTCGCCGCCACACGCCCATATATACTGCTGAAATTACAGCCCACATACATTAACTCATTTGGTGCGATGAACACTTAATGAACATGGTTATAGGTATATTACAGAGCCAATTATCTATGAAAGCGTAAAATACTCGGGATATCTGTCTACGTTGGAAGCATTCCATGTGCGTTGAGTCAAGAGCTATGTGTTTGCTTCCCTCCCAAAGACTATTCCCCCTTCCAGTCTCTTCATGCCAGTTTGATTAGATCCATAGAGGTCTAGATGAGGAATGCGGCAAATCCGGTGGCGACAGAAAGGGCCAAAATAATGCTGGGGAACAGGTTGCTACCGCCGTTGGTTGGCACCGTAGTTGGCCTGCCAGAAGTCGTGGCAGTGGCATTGGCAGCGCCCGTAGCGGTAGCAGTAGCGACGGCAGCAACTGTCTTAAGCAGACTGGGTGTCGCTGTGAAAGCCATCATGTCCGTCGCGAAGGAGACACTCGTGAAGGGCAGGCTTGAAACCGAGGATGCACCGGAGAAGGCAACTCGCTCAGATGCTGGGGCTGCCGGCTTCAGGGAAGATCTGTCAAAGTTTCCAGGGCTCAAAACACTAGCAGGAGGTTAGCTTCATATTCACTTGCTATGCTGTTGGTGATTCACTGACCTATCAATAACGTGGGCGACACCGTTGAACAGAATTGTGTTGGGGAACGTGATTCTTGCGTTGTTGACCCAGGCTGAACCATCGGGCAAAACCGTGAAAGTGAGGTTGTTTCCTTGCAGCGATGGAACTGTGACATTGCCCAGGGACGGCGAGAAGATGACATTGTTAGGAATGATGTGGTAGCGAAGAACCTCCTGGAGCGTCTCAAGGCTAGCAGTCTCAAGCACAGAGCCAATTGACTTGAAGGCCTCATCGGTAGGCACAAAGATGGTGTAGTCAGAGATGTTAAGGCCCTGCTCGTCGGCCCCAGTCTCCCCGAATGCGAAGTTCAGGTGCGCGGCCTCCAACGCGGCGTTCATGGCGAGGTAGCCCGCTCGGAAGGTGAAGAGCTGGAAGGGGGCGCCGAATGAGAGGACAGTGTCAATTTTGTGGATCGTGATACCCTCTCCAAGTTTGATATCCTGTTTTTTTATGTCAGTACACTGGTCACTTGAACTTTGACACCAGGTGAATACGGACAGCCTGAGTGACAGTAGAAATGGTCTGCTCTCCAGACAAGATACAAACGTCTTCTCCATTCTTCACGAGTCCGTTGTAAGCACCGCCAGTGAAGTTGGAGAAAGGCTGTCTGTAGTCGATGTATGAAATATCGAGCAATGTCTGGGCAAAGGTTGGAACGTCGGTGATCACATTCGACGGATAGACCCCTTTGAATACGTGGTTTGCAAGGAGTGCCCCGATGGCAATGGTGTTGTTGCGGTACTCGATGGCTTCACCTTCAGGGACATCGCGGGGCACGTTGGCAAACGCTTGGTTCGTGGGAGCCACGATGGTGATGTTGGAGGATGAGGCGAGAGTGTCGGCGAGTCCGGGTACGAGGCTAACGAGTTCAAGCAGCGTGCTCAGGTCGGGCTGGGAAGCAAGGAGCGCAGCGATGTCTCCCTGGGCCATTGAGACGCCAGCCATGAGGAAAGTGGACAAGATGGAAACGCGCATGGTGAAGTTATTCAAAAAGAAAATGTGAGGTAGCAGTGGATACTAAAAAGCGTGATAGTTCAAGGTTGAAGTTCGTGATGCGATGATAGTCAGTCGATGTGTTGTGGCTGTTGGTTCCCTTTCATTCTAGTCTTGAGTTCGTAGCATCTTGTCTTACCTTATATCATGACTTGACTTGAGTCTGCGCCGCATTGATGTTCGAGTAGTTGTAAAATCCTCTCTATCCAGCCTCTCGTATAGAAAGTCATGACGTCCTGACGATGTCGGTGAATCGAAGGAAACCCAACTAATCGAGAGTTTGATCTAAGCAATGTTGTGTTGAGAAGACATTTTCACGAACTATATTGCCCAGAACTGCACAGCCTTTGCCCGAACCCGAGCAGACCAATCGCTAGGAGCCTGCGAAGAAGCGAAACCTGACGATGTTGTGTGACTGCATATTTGCGGTGGTTCATTTTGGCCCGGCTTTGCCCATCATCTTGGCAACAACAGCTATGGTGGGGTTACGACAGCTCAGTTCAGTATAGCTCGTAGTTCACCTGCAGGACAGCGTCGGATCCGGAACCGGATCGGGCCAGTCCAACGGCTGTGCCTCACCTAGGGGTTTGCCTTCCCCCCAGCACAACTTAAAGTCGTGTTCGTCATGCTTTCAAATCCTGTCTACAGCCAATAGGAGAAATATTGCACGGGAGCTTCCATAATTGCCCGGCTTGAAACATAATGCAAGCCGACCAATGTGGCATCGGCGTGACTGGTGGTTTGTGGCTTGCTCGTGAGCTCTGGGTAAGGTGAAATCGGAACCCGGCTCAGTTGGGTGGCCGGGCGTCTTGAGTGGTAGCACCCTATGAAAGAAGGAAGAATCATTTTCACGTGGCCTAAGATGTGACCTAGGATTAACCGGGTTGCCCACTATACAAGGCGTTGAGATCTAGCTGAGTAAAGTCTAATGCTAGTTTTGTGATTTGAAAGCCATGAGAGCTATCAAATGATCTATCGGCCTTCACTAAACCTCCTAAAACAGAAAGTCTTTGGCTGCCAGATAAAGAAGAGGGGCATCATTTGTCATGCTGTCTGTTGCTTGCTTATGCCAAATCCACACACCCAAGATATCCAGCTGCCTAACGTTGAGCAACTAGATGTATTTGTCCAGCGCCCCTCGGCTGCGCTTCAGACATGAAAGTCAGGGTACATAAATACAACATTAGAAGAACGAAGTGGCTAGAAACAAAGCAAAATAGCAAAAAAGTCGGGACACCCACTGTGTAAACGAACAAGGATGTTTTCCTCGACCAGGCAAAAGGTATTGCGGCCCTGGCCAGGATTCGAACCTGGGGCCTCTTCCAAGATGGTGTTTGATTGCTCAATAACCCTAAGGAAGAATCATACCGCTAGACCACCAGGGCTGATGAAGTTATTGGCGATGTTGTGCCAATCCGATGGACGTCGTGGAGAAGTTTGCGCGTTATGGAGCCGGTTGGTTGATGTGTGGAGTCACGAAGCCCTCGTTTCGGTGAGCTAGTCAAGAATTGCGTAAAAGTATTTGTCCCTGTGATAGCTATCCCCGCAGAGAAGAAATCGTGTTTCTTTTACGTCTGCCTCGGACATAAACCATAGAGAGCTTCACTGACAGGCCAGTGCTTGGCTTGATGATCGCAATGGCTGGCAGACTGTGCCCTCTCGGGGTACAACACCCAACCAACTTTTTGCTTTTGCCTTGATACCTTCGGGTGAAAGTTCCACGCTGGTCTTTGGCTTGAGACCATCTCTCTGCGTGCTCATCAAGAATTTCCCAATACTGATACCGTTGTTTGCGGTCCGTCCAAAAAAGCTGACGAGCTTGAACTTGGTCTCTGAGTTGAAACCTTCTTCGTACGAGTTCAGGTATACCAGCGCCATGCCAATCGGCAACGGCGCTGATTGTATTCCAAAGGTTCCCGCAGATGGATGGAAGAAGACGTCGACAATGTTGGCTATCTTGGTGCAATAGACGCGGGGGTCCGTTCGTTCGGGCAGCCCCGACGACCTTGTCCCAATTGCAAGGCGAAGAGTGCTGTACGTGAGGATACAAATTGTCCAGTGCAATGTGATGATCGAGGCAACGGCGACATCGCAAGCTGTTGGGCTATTGGAGCCCCGAGTCGCGAGTTCTTCAAGTTCTTTCTTCGGGCTCAAATTATCGAGCCACCAGTTGAGCTCTTCGTCCACCCGCCAACACTCTTTGATGAGAGCTTGGCGTCTCAATTCTTTCTCCTCTTGGTTCTTGCAGCTGTTCATTTGATCCAAGTCTTCCAGAAGTCCAGGGACGTCAACAAACACGTCGATCAAGATATCCTTTGGGGTCTTGGGGATATTCTGCCATGGGACGGTTTTCCAGGCCGGGTGGCTTAGCGGAAACCTTCGTCTGCGCTTGACGTGAGAGATGACCTGCAGAATATTATCAGTATGACTTGAATGGAGAGATCATTCATATGATAGACTGGGTTTCGACTGACCAGATGAAGTCGCCCAGATGCGTACAAGTCGTGGCCGTGGCCGTCGATATGTGCTTCCGGGGTCCGCTGTATGATGAGGGCTAGTTCGCCTAAAGAGTGCCCCTCCCAACTTTCGGCTTGAGAGATGCCATGCCTCTCTCGGTCGTCTGCGCCATAGAGCAACTTTTGGGTAAGAGTTAGTGAGCTTCGATGTCTTTCTCGGGCGAAGACTACCTGCTCACCTCATAGAAGCCCAGTATCCTTGAAGTCACCATCAAGGCATCTGACTTCCATCTCTTGGGATGCCGTAGGGCAACATTCATCTCCGTCAAGGCATTGCAATAAAATTTGAGGCCGTCGTCTATCATCCACTGCTGCTTGTCGCGACGACCTATCGTACCCAAGCTGAGAGCCAGTAGGCTCAGGCGCAAGGCGGCGTCGGTGCGATAGAGATCTCGCACGGTCGTCGCCCAGTCTGCATTGGAATACCTCATGATGGGACTCCTGGGACTGCATATCGGAGCATCAGGCATGTAGCCATCCCAGAACAGCTCCAGTATACGCTCCTCAAAGGCGGACTGGGACAACGAGCGCGTCTGAACAAGTGCGGGTGAGACTGGCACCAAAGTCGTCACCTTGAAGTCTTTGCCTGTCGGCGGCTTGGTCACATTGACGAAGATGCGCTTCCTTTCGTAGCCTGCGCATTTTAACCCTGCCTTTATGCACTGCCCGCATGAAGGTCGTTGTAGGTCGCACTGGCAGCAGTTCCGTCAGCAGTGGGCCGCGTCGTCGTTATAACGGACGAATCGATCATCCCTTCTGAGCAGACTTACGCCTTTCTTACGCTTCCTGCACGTGTTGCAACCTTTGGAGCGCCCGGGAACTCCCACCATGTTGAGGAAAGTATCAACGGTGTCGGGGAGAGTGATGTGGGTTCGCGGCGCGAGATGCTTCTCAAACAGGCAAGGTGACGGCACGGGATGTGGCCCGTTTATGACTACGGAGTAATTCTAAAGTGCTTCTCGGGCCAGCAGTTCAATCGAAGAGTACCGAGTGCGCGGCGGGAGCAACCGGTAAGCTTGTATGTAGTCTTAGTCTTACGGTGCGCGCGGACAGATGCCAAGATCTTGGGTATGGGATGCGTCAGACTTCTGATGGCTGAGCAACTGAGAGATTAGGTAGTGCGAGGCTAGAGCGAATGGCGAAGCTCGCAGAATAATCAAAGCAGCATTCACCTCCAGCCTTAATGACGACGACATTCTCTTCCAAGACACGGGGGAAGGATGCGCCGCTGCTTAAACATTTGGGGCGAAGGATTGGGCTAAGCCCAGTCATGTTCAACGCCCGCATGCTTACGTGAATCCACTCAAACGGCTGCGAATGCGGAACGAAACTAATCCCGTTTGGGAACCATTGTGCGCGCTGTGGACTGTGAGTTTGTAAGATGTTGCGCGAGATCGAGAGATCTCCCTGGTAGTCAGAGCTAGGGTCAACTTTCAACGCCAAGATGGCGTTTTGGCGGTTGAATTCAACTTCAACTTTGAATAAACGAGTCACAGCAACCCCCTTGTGCTGAGCAGTCGCGCATTATCTTTCCCAATTCGTCCATGCGCCTCTCAGACTTTGCAGAGAAGTGCGCGTCGATCCTGGTCATGTCGACTCCAAGATTGCGTTAACAGTTGTCTCGATCAGAACGATCGCGATGAGAGGACACCGGAATGTGCAACATGGAAGTTATTATAAGAGATGAAAGCCTCTGCTGGGAGTAAAAGAGAATTAGAGGATACGAACACTCATAACAACAATTTCAATACTAGACACCTATTCAGAACCCAACCCCATCCAAAATTTGGGCGATTTCCCAACATCTTCTCCACCAGCCATATAAATTCGACATCGCATTTTTAAAATCACCATGGTTCAGCCGACCCGCCCGCCAGCCAATGGCTTCGTCGCCGCAACTCGAAAGGTTTACAATCCCCTAGGATTCTCCAAGGGCTACAACTTCGTTCTTTTCCTCATCTTCTTCGGCGCACTCATGGGGTTTACCCTCGCGCGATTTCAGTACCTCAACTTCGACACCTTCTGCAGTGGAGCGGCGCCAGGAGAATGTTTCAACTACCAAAAGGGCCATGAGAAGGCCGGTCTCATCATTCACCTGGCTGGAATCTTGCCCGCCGGCTTTTTGGCATGTTTCCAATTCGTGCCAGTACTTCGTCACAAAGTCCTTCTCTTCCATCGCATCAATGGTTATGTCGTCATCCTTCTCGGGCTTGTTGGAACTGCTGGCGCCTTGATGATTGCAAGGAATGCCTTTGGCGGCACGCTGGACACCCAAGTTGGTGTTGGTGTTATGGCGATTGCGTTTGTCATTGCGCTCACGCTGGCATTCGTCAATATCAAGCGACTTCAGATCGAGCAGCACCGGGCTTGGATGCTACGAGCGTGGTTCTACGTAAGCTTGCCCCAGCATATGTCTACTTCTCAATGAAAATCAAAAGGCTTACTCAACATTGCAACTAGGCTGGCTCCATTATTACTCTTCGTCTTTTTCAGTTCTCGGCCGCGGCTGTAATCAGCAGCGTTGGAACGTACTATACCACGCGTCCTTGCGATCAAGTGGCCTTTATGGTTGACAACATGAATCGAGCTCTCGAACTCTATCCCGCCTGTGCAACCTATTTCTCGGGGGAGAATCCGGGTCAACAAACGATTGTCCACGCGAACATCATTAGCCCAACCTCCGCTGCTGAGGCTGGTGCAGCTGCTGGCATGCCATTCGGTATGGCGCTATGGCTGGCACTTGCTTTGCATGCAATTGGTATTGAGATATACGTAAGTGCTAGTTCCCTTCTAGCAGTCATAGATTCGCGGCAGTCACTGATGAAATCCTTCTGCAGTTGAAACTTACTCCGGCTGAAGCCGAGAGGCTGCGGAACGTTTCTTATAAGAGGCAATTGGAGGCTGGCTTGGGCCCTGCTGGACGAGCAGGTATCACAGTTGATAGGATCGGAGATTCTGAGCAGTGGCAGCCCAAGCACAAGCCATCTCACGCAAGCTCAACTTCAGATCTGCCCAAATAAAATAAGAACCGGGGCTTAGGGAAGTCGGAATTTGGAGGGGTGTCAGGAATGATGTGTCATACGCAGCGTGTAAACAGGTTCGACACGGGTGATAGGCGTTCTGGCAAGGCCACATGCAATGGTCAATTGAATAAGGTACTCGATGCTATTTGTCACATCTAAGCTGACATGCTTGCCTCTATCAAGTGCGAATCCCATGAAATGCCAACGCCAAAACCTCCACTTATAGCGCCCACCGGGTACATTCAGGACGGTCGGGATCAATTTCCATATATTTCAGTGTGCAAGACTGATACCATAGCTGACCCAGAAAACTCCTGCCTTCGTAGTGGTACAAGTCACCCAATAGTGGCTTGATAGCAATTGTGGCTGCATCAGTCTTGTAGAATGGTATTCTTCTGTAACTCAGTAAGGTTAGCGCATATATTTGGATCGTTTAGCTCCTCATGAAGTCATTCTCCGCGAAGCAACTTACGGAAATAGGTGATGAACCACATGTCTGTCAATGATTAGATGAAAGAAGTGCCTCCCGATAAAGCCGAAGTCTCTGTCGATTGTCGATAGAGCTCCTCTGGCGAAAGTCCACCCATTGTCGGTATAGTGAGGGACTTGAGGATGGTTATGTTGGAGATAGGTGATAGCAACTGTTTCGATGTAAGCTGAAATGACCCCCGAACGCTTCCCCTGCTGGAGAATTTGGGGCATTACTCTTACCCAACCAATTGTTCACCCATAGATAAGGTAGAAAGTATAGTCGAATCATGGTTTTTGATCCAAGTTCCTTGCCACACCAGCCCAAAAAGCAACCCATGAGACCAAGACCGCAGTCCGAGGCCATGACGCTCCATGCTTCGTTGTCCCTAAACACAGAACTCCAAGGATCAAAGAGGCCGACTCTTAGCCAACGCTCATTTCCGGAAGCATCTCGTAATAGACTGTCTTTACCGGCAGACAGATTGAAGAAAACATAAAGAGGCCAACCGAATAGCTGCTGTCCTAGCAACGAGATTGCTTGAACGATTGGAACATCGGAATCTTCCATGAACGCCGAAGGAGAGAACATGTCTCTGTCAGAGGCAGTTGTCTTCATGACTGGTACGAATACGACATCCCTAGTTGCGTGCCCGGTAAACCGATGATGGCGCCGGTGAGTGTACTTCCAGGAAAAGTACGGTACCATCAGGAAGGAATGAAGTACAAACCCTATGGCGTCGTTTACCTTTGTGGAAGCAAAGAGTGACCCATGACCGCACTCATGAGCCAGTACCCAGATTCCAGTACAGATGAGTCCTTGAAGGAATGAGTACACCGCCCAGGCTATGAAGTAGAGTGTTGGCCCAAGTTGATCTTCTCTGATGTAGCTGAAGGCGAAGCAAGCAAGTACTGCTGACGCCACGACGTCTCTGAAGATGTAGTAAAGAGAGGTCTGCGGACAGGGAAGAAAACAGCCCGGTGGTATAGCTTTTCGAAGGTCCTGGATATCAGGGTAGTCTGGCTTCATGTTGAAAGACTTGGAATGCGAAACCATGTAGAATGGACAAAACCCATGTTATCCGAAGTCTTCTGCGATTGGGAGCGCCCCAGTTGATAGCAATCGTACCTCCTTTATGGAAAGAGTGCTTCCCGACCAACTTTCTGTCGGAGAGTAATTCTGCCTTGCCTTCAATCATCAATCACAGGATCTTGTGAAAGTGGCTATGATATCCGAGCTGCAACGAGTCACGTAACAGTTGTAGATCGTTACTGCTACCTCCGTACGACCGAAGTCGAATATATTGTATTCGCCTCCAAACATATCGCTGGATTTCACAAAACCATTCTCGAGCAATCTTTGGAGACTAACAAACTCTGTTCCAGGCGGTTTAGAGCTTCAACAACAGATCTTGCCATTCTTAGTTTGGTGGTTGCTGAACGGAATCTAAGAATGACTCAAAGCAAACAGTGGGCAGAAGTTTGGTTGATACACACGCCGCAATCAGATGGGCAGTAAAGTTGGATCGAAGATCAATTTCGATTAACTCCTATGTATCTCCTGTGTGAGCTGCCACCGCGTTCTCAGCTGAGCCCTATTAATACTGCTTACCCCTCTGCAGTGTAACGCAGGATGTAATGGAAGCGAGACTCAACGGCAGGTCACCAAGTACGACGTGAAAGATAAGCAAGGGGACGAGGCCCAATGTCACGATGCAATGTTCCTATGGGATGTTCCGGCCACATCACGATCATCTGAACACAACTCTGAAATGCCTGATGAAGATCATTGTGGGCTAGTTTGGCAGGCTTCTTGGCGGCCCTTGCTCAATTTCACTTACCGCACGGAGTATATCCAGTCGCGCTCGTCAGAATAATCGACCGATTTTGTCATGCTCGGGGTCCTTGTAGTTTGATTCCTTGAGCTCCGACCTTCCGACCCTCCGATGTCTCAGTAGGCATTGTTCTTTCATATTCCATGACCGCAACCGGCAGGCTTCCTCCCGCCCCTTTGGCGTGAAACCACCTGCTGACGAGGCTAGGAGAAGGCACGACTATGAGATCTCCGTTCTCAGATAAACGCGTTATTGGGCTTCTCTGAATAGCTAGGCTTAATGTGTCGATTAGTGGATGTTAGTGGTCGAGCTAAGCATCTACGGCAAGTTCGGCAACCAAGTCGTGGCATTCAGGGCCTAGCTTGCGCCTTAGCAGGAGCCCCCATCCCACCATTCACCGAAGATGTCCACATGGTTTTTCCGAGTTATGTCTTTGCTGCATTAGGGTGTTCAATGACTCACTTCTTGGTGTTCGGAGCGAGAATCTATTCCGACATGACCGTTCGTGAAGAGATGCCACGGTGAGAATCCAGACTGTCCGTTGGCTCCGGATTGGCTTCGGCACCGGTGAAAGTATGAATGCAGACAGTTGCGGACCCTCGCAGCTTTCGGCCGGTGAACCTGCCGGATAATTCTCTTGTGAAGTGGGACAGGCAGCACTGAGGAACATGTCACAGAGACGTCATTGCCATTCTTCACCATACAGGCATTGCGTCGTTAGTTGCACTAATCCTTGAGTGTACGAATGTTGCTATCTTGTTTTGCCATTGGCTACTGTTGTGGTAGAAAGTTGGCTGGCTTTCCATTGATCTACCCCTGGCTATCGCACATCTGAAAATCACCTGTTGACTGCAGTAGTCGTACGTCCGCCAGCCTTGATCACGGCAGCCAAGTGCAGCTCATTTCTGGATGTGTTAGAGAACAGAGCGGGGGTTAAGGTTCGAGTAGCGGCAAGCCGTCTGTTTTCTTGGAATGCAGATGCCCTCTTCTGGCGCCGGTACATATTTCCTAACAGCTTCCGCTGGGTGATCTTTTCCCATGCGATGTCGCGCCTGCCATTGGGATCAACCTTTGGGGTTACCAGGCCCATGCGCTTGCATGAGTTCACCCAGTGCAGGAAGTGAGATTATAAAGCCGGCAAAGAATCTGGCCAGTGAGTTCAGTCTAGATAGAGTACATATGTTATTTCTTCTGAGGGTTGTAGCATCAGTGTTCATCAGCTTCAATATGGCAAAGTACGAGAATGCTCCTAATCAGTCCATCTTGGTCAAAGACTCAAAGGTGGCGTTTCGTTGGTTGGGACCGAAACATGGGATTCCCGTAATCCATCTCGTATCATTCAGGTCAGTCCATATCAGCCGGTATATGTATTGGGAGTATCGCCTCACACCAAGCAGGGCTACAATGAGCCAGATAGATCCAGTTTCTGTGAATAAGATAGCCGAGAAGCGGCCAGTCATTCTCTTTGACAGCGTTGGTGTTGGCAGATCCGAGGGAAAAGTACCTACATCATACGCAGGTTGGGCGGATTGCTGCGCAGAACTCATTATACAACTCGGATTTGATCAAGTCGATGTCTTGGCCTTTTCGATGGGCGGATGCGCAGCTCAGATGCTGGCTTTGAATTACCCAGCTTTGGTCCGCCGTTTGATCCTCATTGGGTCCCTACCAAGTATTGGACCGGGAGTCGTACTTCCACCGCCCGCACCCTTTCAGGGTATTCGCATGGCAAATGATCGTGAATGTCAGGAAGCTGCGCTCCTGGAATTCTGTTTTCACTCTTCAGAGACCAGCCAGGCAGCGGGGAGAGCGACGTTTCGGAGAATGCTTGAGGCCAGAGATGATTGGTCTGATTTGATTGATACGGATGGCACCCGACGTCAAGTCCAGGCGTTTGCCAAGTTTATGAATCCGCAATACTCATCAGAAGGCTCTTTCGGGCGATTCAACGAACTGAGAATTCCGGTTTTGTTGATCAGAGGTGAGTACATGGATCTTGACTTACAACAAGCAAAGTTTAAAGCTTAGAGAAGTACTGATTGCCCATGAAAACCAGGATCTCACGACTACGTCTTTGAAAGGAAAACATGCCAAGCTATGGCAAGACAGATGTACAACACCGCTGTCAGTGTTTATGAGTTTCCAGATGCTGGCCATGCTCCACACTGGCAATATCCAGAGGAGTTTGCTGAACTTGCAGACTGCTTTCTATGTGCTCAGGACACAATGAAGGTCCCAGAGCTACCAGTAAGTTGGGTGCGTTGGATTCATGGTTCGGACTTGGTCAGCAAGATTTAAGGATGGGCTCTGTGCTCGGATATTGGGAAACAAGGAGCATGCTTCACGTAATTAGTTTAAAAGGTTCCCAAAGATCGAGCTTGTAGTTCCATCAATTTTCCTCTCAACTCTCAACAGCTTGCAACTGCAATTCAAAGTTCGTTTGTCTCTGTCTCTTTGAGGAAACCTTGCTTCGGACTCGGTTGCCTTTAGTTCAAGGTACTTATGCGTCCGCACTCAAGGATCTGGGCCGAGACCACCATCGAAGACACGAGCGAAGAGGACACTGCGCTCAAATTCAAGTAAGAATACCAGATTGATCCAGCCGCCACCGTGATATCAGTAATTCCATTGCGTAGGTATTTTCGGAAAGCTGCGGATGGCGAACATGAAGCCAGGGAACGGCGAGCGAGCTCGAAGATGAGCGGCGAACATAGCTCAGTTGGGAGAGCGTCAGACTGAAGTATGGGTCCGCAAGACCCATTGAAAACTTTATTCAATCAATCTGAAGGTCGTGTGTTCAATCCACACTGGTCGCATCTTCACTTTTGACCGTTGTGAATGAGTATAGAATCTGAAACTTATCACGCAAGTTTTCAGTCAAGTTTTGACACTGGCTGACCTTGTCTCATCTTCAACATGCGAGAAAGTGTCTGTTGAAGGCGAGCGAACCATTGGCTAACGTGACAGTCGAACAACGGAACAACATGTATGCGGGCATCATGTGGAATAGTTGTCTTTTGCACCATGAGCAAGCATCGACTTGACGTTCACGAGAACGACGGTGTCTTGTCAAATGTCACTCACAGTACCTGTGTGGATAACCTCTGTGCCTGAACGCGATCATGTTCTGCTGATAGGGCTAGCCTCAACCCAACTTGCCTCTTGGATGGTTTTACTCTTAGGATGGGATAACAGTCAGGTGGATTCATCCGCATACTCGCAGTACGATTCATGTTTTACATATGAGCGGCAGCTATTATCGGAAGCAGGAAGTGTTTTGTTAGGTTGAAGAAATTACGACGATACACAGACAACGCAGTGCACATGCAAAGCGGCATTGAACCAATGATGATAAGCTAGATGTCTGGCCAACTAATACATGTCTTACTCGATCATCAGCTAGGGAGAAACATTTTGCAGATCTTCGGAATTGCTTCCCCATCTGGTGGTATTTCACATAGTTTAAAGTTCGAAAGATTAGAGACACCGATGCGGGCCCGGGGTTTGCTGGGCGGGTTCACAACAACATTCAACAGGCTGGACCGCACCCACGCGAACAGTAGAAGAGTTCCGGCTACTTGCTTACTTACACGACGATTCTCTGTCTATATCCGCCGTCAAAACTAGAGTTTGGCGATGCTCATGTAATGACGAGTATGACACAATGCAAAGCCCCGCAGAGATGCAACGGCGAGGCGCAATCAGTACTCGTTCAGCGTAGTGTCTGACCTTGTGAGACATGGTTCTCCGAACTGGACGAAAACAGCCAAACACCGTGACACCAACACCAGTCGACCCAATGACAGCAACTACGTTAGCAAAATACGGGCCGTCGCGCCTGGGAGATGCCGTGACCCTGTGAGACAGGCGAGAGATAGCTTTGGGCGAGTGACGCGAAGGGGTAACAAAGAGGATTCCACATCTCAGACCTGGGAACTTGGGAGATGCTGGGCATTTCGTTTTAAGGCTCGAGGTCGGGCTGCTTTTTGTGTCCGTTTTGCCGTCCCCGGTAGCTACCGCTTTCTCTAAATTCCATCCTAGTCTTCCATCCGGTTTACTTTGCCCATATCCCACACGATGTCGACCCCAATTCCACGACCACCAGGTGTGCCCCTCTTGGGCAACATCAACAACATCGACACCAAGAACACCTGGGCGTCACTCAAGAAGCTGTCCGAGACGTACGGCGAGATCTTCCAAATCAAGGTCCTCAACAAAACAATCATGTTCGTTGCCGGTGCCGCACTCGTGGAGGAACTTTGTGACGAGAAACGATTCCGCAAGTACGTTGGCGGCCCCATCGTCGAGATCCGATACGCTGTCCACGATGCTCTGTTCACAGCCTACGACCACGAGGAGAACTGGGGCATTGCACACCGCATCATTGCCCCCAAATTGACAGCGGCGTCCGTGGCGGAGCGCTTCACGGACATGCTCAGCACAACAAACGAGCTTCTAGAGAAGTGGAAGGGCCTCGGTGTCAACGCTGAGGTGTCTGCCATTGGCGAGCTCAACAGATTGAATCTCGAGGCTACGACGTTGGCGCTCTTTGGCAAGAAGCTCAACTGTCTCACTGGACCGGAACATCCGATGCTCCGAGGAATGGAAGACTCGACATCCGAGGCAATGCAGCGACCTAACCGACCTGGTCTCTTCAACTGGCTCTTCTATGGAAGCAAGTTCAAAAAGGGAAAGCAAGTAATGCGGGCATATGCCGAAGATCTGGTCCAATACCGGAAGAGCAACCCCTCGGACAGAAAGGATCTGCTGGCTGCCCTTTTCAGCACAGTGGACTCCGAGTCGGAGAAAGCTTTGACTCACGCTCAGGTCATTGACGAAATCGTCTCCATGCCCATTGGCAGCAGCACGGCGCCAGGCATGGTCAGCACTGCCATCTACTTCCTGCTGAAGAACCCTAACGTCATCACTACTGCACGCGACGAGCTCAATCGCGTTGTCGGTGACGGCGAGTTGCACTTTGCGCACCTCTCGCAGCTCAGGTACATCGAAGGCATCGTCCGCGAGTCTCTGCGACTTTCTTTCGCCGCCCCGGGCTTCAACATCGAACCCATTCCTAAGGACGGCGACAAGAGCCCCGTGTTTCTCGCAGGAGGCCAGTACCAGATCGCCTACAACCAGCCCATGATCGTCGTACTCGCGGGTGTGAACCGGGATCCTTCGGTCTTTGAAGACCCATTGGCTTTCAAGCCTGAGCGTATGATGGGCGACAAATACGAGCAGTTGCCTTTGAGTGTAAGAAGATCTTACGGTAATGGAAAGCGAGAGTGCATCGGTAAGCACTATGCGTGGTTGTGGAACATGGTTGTAGTGGCCAAGTTGATCAAGGAGATCGACTTCACTATGGCGGATCCTTCGTATGAGTTGAAGCAGGACGGTTGGTTCAACTTGAGACCCGTGGACTTCCATGTCAGAGTCAAGACGCGGGTGAACAGCAAGGCTCCTTTACTGTAAGCTGGTTTGGGATTCTTGTGATGTTCCAGATTGCCAACGAGCGGATTCATGAGCGGTATAATGTCACTTTAACGACTGATTGTATTGGATGGTTTTGACGCAAAGATGGCTTGCACTTTCTTGAGATTCAACGATTAATGATTATTCTTTTTACTATCCAAGCG
This sequence comes from Colletotrichum acutatum, assembly GCF_030867785.1. Taxonomy (NCBI): domain Eukaryota; kingdom Fungi; phylum Ascomycota; class Sordariomycetes; order Glomerellales; family Glomerellaceae; genus Colletotrichum; species Colletotrichum acutatum. The sequence goes on from NW_026849110.1 coordinate 101,270, forward strand.
ACCGCTTCCTTGCTCAAGGAATAGCCAGAGACAGAGAGGCATCATCCGCCTTGCTACCTCTCTTCGAGATTCCACCCTGTGCCAACGCGATCTCGCCCTTGGCATCATCAGCAGCGAAGAAGGCAGAGGTGGCGAAAGGAGCACCAAGCATGCAGGCGCCAGTGTCGATGTTCAGTGCGCAGAGCCCAGCTTCGGCATCTGCGTTGTTGCGGATGTAGTTACGGACAGGAGTCTTGATGGTGACGCTCTTACCATCGGCACCGGCGAACTCGAGATCGATGGTGAGGTCCTTGGGAACAGAGTCGCAGCTGCCGTTGTAGGAGACGTGGCCGATGGAATCACGGGTAAGACCGGCGGCTGCGAAGAAGGCTGCAAGGCCAGCATCACCGATGGGCAGGTCGTTGATCTGGGTGCCAGAGTCGATCATGCAGGACTTTGTGGTGACCTCCGACCTGTCGAGGGTGACGTTCTTGACCTTGACAGTGGGGGGAGAGACGAAGTATCCGACGGTGGCACCAAGGCCGTCGTTCTTGACGAGAGGCACCCGGACGAGGTCACCCGTAAACTTGGATAGGTCAATGGCGCCGAAGACGGCGTTGCCGGTGAAGGTGCCCTTCCAATCGGCGGGGGCCTCGTCGAACCAGATGCTCTGGACGGGGGCGCTGATGGCTCCCTTCTCGAGGAGATCCTGACGGACGTGAGGCCCGGTGGTGTTCCATTCCGCCGTGCGGTAGAAGGGCGCGACGCCGAGAATGCCGAGGTCATACGGGGCCGGCTTGCACTGGCCGCCGTCCAACAGGCGCTGCTGCATGTAGTTGGCAATAGCAACGCGGGCGTCCACCTTTGATGTGAGGCCGGCGTCGCCTGCAAAGAGGAACGTGTCGTTGACGCTCTCTTTGCCCTGGACGATCTTGGTGTAGCCGCCATAGGCGTACTGCGTCACGAAAGGTTCAGGCTTCTTGGCCGTCGAGCTGTGCGGGTAGTCGTAGAAGGGCTCGGCCGTGGCGTTGCACTGGCCCTGGCAGAAGAAGCCGGTGCAGCCCCAGTTGTTGATGGCATCGGGGCCAAAGACCCAGAAGTTCTCGGAGCCCTGGTCGAAAACAACCTCGACCGAAGTGTTTGCGGCCGAGTTCATCAAATTCGTGGCGATCTTGTGGCCGCCGCCGTAGTAGTAGTGCAGAGGGATGCTGACGGTGGGGATGGCCGCGAGGGCACCGTTGGCCAAGGCCGTCATGACGAGGGACTGGGCAAGCATCTTGTCGGTAGGGGCGAGGTTGAGCGAGTGACTGAGGTGCGTGGTGGAAGAGAGGCTCAATCCCGGTGTGAGGGTTCACGTTCTCTTATCATCTAGTGGTGTTGTGGCCACATGCTCCTGGCCCATCTGAGTTCACGGCGGGGAAGATCACGACCGGGGTCATGCTAATGCTATTTTCGGATACTAACTTTTTAGAATCTCTTATGACTTATGACCTGCGAGACCGAGGAATATTCGGGCGACTTTCCGGAGAAAGCAGGTTCACGCAGCCTCGAGTCCCGGCTTGGCTATGATCGCTCCGGAGCGACCCCTGAAGAATCGCTGCCGCTAACGCCGGTGGGAGCCGTGAGAAGAGTCTTTTTCGTATTAAGATTGTGACAGGCATCGAATAGAGTGCTGATATGGGGTCACAGTGGACGTTAGTTGGTGGATATCAACGGCTTTCTTATTGTCGAACCAAAGCGAGATTGGCTCAATGCGCCCAACCACCATCAAGCTTCGTCTAGTATTTTGGGTTAACCCCAGGGCGGTAGGGCCGACGGTTGGCCCCGTTGTGACGGTTGTGTTCTTTTTGACTTGTTCTACCGGGATTCGGCAGTCGTCCGATCTTTGGGATACGAGCTTTTTGGCGGAGATTTCACCTTTTAGAAAGCCTTGTTGCAAGGGTACCCCTGGAGGGGGAAACAGTCCACGATGATGTCAAATCCTACCCAAGATGTTCTTCATCGCCAAGCAGCGGGTCGAGTGATACGGGCGGGTTGCCGAAAAGCTTGTCCCGGCCCCTGAAGGCTGGCCGTTGGTATTAGATGAAGTGACGCTGCAAGTCCAAGCAGACCGTAGCAGAGAGTGAGACTCGACACGCTTTCCCACGCTCGCAAGCAAACGAGAAAGAAGATGAGGCTATCATCGGTTTCAGCTCTGCTTCTGAGCAGCTTCGCTCTCAGTCAACCGACCACGAGCGGCCATGCAGTTCACGAGGCAGTGAAGCAGCTACCGCAGGGCTGGCGGCACGTCGCTACGGCCGATGACCTCAACACGATCCAGCTTTCCGTCGCATTGAAGCAGCCCGGCTTATCAGAGCTCAAGGCGCGGCTCGAGGTGACCAGCGACCCGAACCATGCCGAGTATGGCGCACACGTATCTCGTGACTTGTTGGAGATGTTCCAGGAGCCAAACACCGATGCCCACGCCGTTGTCGCGACTTGGCTTTTTGCTCACGACATTCGGAACTTTGTTCAGGACGGCGCTTGGGTTCGCATCAACACCACCGTCGGTAAAGCGAATCGCTTGTTGGGTTGCAAGTTCTCCAAGTATCAGTACAAGAGCGAGAAGGCCGTGTTGCGGGCCAAAGAGTATACTCTTCCCAGCCAGGTCTCAGAGGTTGTCGACTTTGTCTTCCCGGTTACCCAGTTCATGAGCAAGCCGCCTAGACGACAGATTAAGTCGAGGGAGTCTGGCAAAGTGAAACGACAGAGCACGAGTGAGTTCAAAACGGATTCGAATGACAAGGTTTCTTAAGACAACACTAACACATCACAGTGCCTCGGAGTTGCTGGGATTACACCACCCCCGATTGCGTCGTAGATCTCTACAACATCAACTACAGCCCACCGAACGGCCCATCACCCACAGACTTTGGTATCGCCGGCTTCCTAGAGGAATATCCCAATGTTCCCACTCTCCAAGCGTTCCTGGCATCCTACAGCCCCCGCAGAAACGCCACCGCCTTCTCGCCAAAGTACAATCTCACCGTGGAATCCATCAACGGCGGCAGCGACACCACTGAAGGCGGCGGCGTCGAAGCTTTGCTGGATATCCAGTACAGCATGCCCTTCATCCAGCCGATGAACGTAACCTACTTCTCCACCGGCGGGCGCGGCCCCGAGATCGGACCCGACGGTAAAGAAAAGGACCCCAAGGACAGCGCCCACGAGCCCTGGATCGAGTTCCTCGAGGCTCTGCTCGCGCGCGAGACCATCCCGGACGTCATCTCCATTTCGTACACCGATGACGAGCAGCTCATTCCGCAGCCGTACGCCCGTCGCGTCTGCGACCTCTTCATGCAAGTCGCCGCCCGCGGCGTCTCTGTTCTGGTAGCTACCGGCGACGGTGGCGCAGCAGGCATCGGGTCTGGCGATTGCATCTCCAACGACGGCAAGAACACGACAAAGTTCATCCCGACGTTCCCCGTCGACTGTCCCTGGGTCACGGGCGTCGGCGCGACGGGCAACTACGCGCCGACGGAGCCTGCGTGGTACAGCTCCGGCGGGTTCAGCGAGTACTTTGAGCGTCCGGCGTGGCAGGAATCCGCGGCCAAGGCGTACATTGCCGGCATCAACGGATCTCACGCAGGCTGGTACGCGCCCAACGGCCGCGGCAGCCCGGACATCTCGGCCATTGGTTCTCGATTCCTGATGCAGCCTGGGTGGACGCAGAAGGGGACGAGTGCCAGCACGCCCGTCGTCGCTGCTATGATTGCTCTCGCCAACGATAAGCGGATGAGGGAGGGAAAGCCTGCTTTGGGGTTCCTTAACCCGCTCCTGTACTCTGACAAGGTTCGTTCTGCGATCAACGATGTCACAAGCGGGTCTAGCGGAAGCTGCTCTTACGGGACGAAGGTTGAGAGCGGGTGGTCTGCGACTGCTGGATGGGATCCGGCGACTGGTCTTGGGACGTTGGACTTTGCCAAGTTCCTTCAGGCGCTGGAGTAGGGCTTTGTAATGATATAAACTTAATACACTTGATCAAACAATTATGACTTTGATAACTGCTGTGTATAACAACCAAAGCCAGCCAGGCTTCATGATTCTCAGCCCTTCAATCATGCCAGTGCCCCTCCAAGTAATTCTCGTATTCTCCGCCAAAGTGGACAACCTGAGCAGCAGCATTCTTCGGCTTCTCGGCCAAGAACTCAAACTCTGGCAACACCAGGCTATCAGAGCCGGTGATCTTGAGCGCCAACTGCTCTCCGGCGTCAAACTGGATGGCAGTGGGCCATATCCAGACCTCCATCTTGACAATCTCCCCCGACTGGACCTCAATATCTTCATCGTGGGCCAGTGTCTGCCAGTAGTTCGGCGACAGCTCCGGCGCGACCTTGCGCTTGGAGGCGCGGAGCTTGCCGTTGGGTCCTAGGTACTTGAGCGGGTTGATGTTGGGGACCTCCTTAGTATCAAACACGGGGAGTGCCTCTAGGGGGATGTTGAGGTGCTCAAGGTCTTTGCCGCTTGCATCTCGCTTCCGGAGCTGGGCATAGACGTCAAAGTCTGTAGCGGAGGGGCAGGATACGTGGACTACGAGCTTGGTTGGGCCCAGCAGCTGTGTGGACTTGGTAAAGGTGTGCGTGAAGACTATGTTTTCCGTGCCCTCGTAGCCAAGGGTCGTGGTATCTGTGTTGTTGGATTGCCGCAGTGTCTTGTCGGCGCCCAAGTAAAGACGCTGGAGTTCCGTGTTGGTGGCGCTGGGTGCTAGCCAAGGTAGGGAGTCAAAGGGGAGATCGATGATGGGCGGCTTGCTGTAGCCTAGCACGGCCAACCTGACTGGCGAAGTATTCTCCCATCCGTTATCGATGCCTTTCATGTAGCGGTCAAAGAACTTTTGCAGGTCATTGGTGCGCTCTTGGCTGTACAGGTCGAACCACTCTTGCGTAGCATGGGTCACGATCCTAAGAAGAAGTCAGCAGATTGCCGTACAGGCGAAGCATGGGACAAACCATTTGTTTTGGTGAGGGATCTCCTCGAAGCCTCTGAAGCTCCCAATGGTGTGAAGCATCGTCGAATAGCTGCCCAAGATGTACGCCGGGACCTCAATCCTGTCCATGCGAGCTCTCTTGTCATCCCAGTACGATCTGAGACCCTGCCCGTGCTTGAGCAGCATCTCGACGCTATTCTCTTGATGACCGCGACCTATCGCACAGTTAGTTGAGTCAAAGAACGAACACTCAAAGAGAATAGGTGTACAATGTACCGCGAACCACGTTGTTAATCATCGACCCGAAGCCAATCGAAGGAATCCCGCCGCGGCACAGACTCTCGCGCATATGATCGCTTGCACCCTCCAGAGGGGCAATGCACGTCAGGTGAGGCGGTCTCTCGGCGGCAATGTACCACTGACATAGCGCAAGCCACGAGTTGCCAGCCATGGCAACCCTGCTTGTGCACCAGGGTAGCTTCGCGATGCCTTCAATGGCGTCGTGGCCGTCCTGGCCCTCTGGGGTACCCCACGACCTCATGTCACCTTCAGAGTCGCCGCATCCTCTGGCATCCGCGTTGATTATGGCATAGCCTTTCGGCACCCATTCAGCGGGGTCGAGTCTTGGAGGCAAGTCAGTCTCTGGGTCTGATGATAAGGGCGCATGTACGGGTGAGCCTACCCCTCAAACGACTCGTATCCAGAGAGTTTACTCAAGGGAACGCCACATCGCAAAGGAACTGCGTGGAGATTCAAAGTTCCTAGAAAATACTGTTAGTATTTAATACGCAACAACACAATCGGCATCATATTGGACAGTACCGGTGTCAGTCTTTCCATAAGGCGACCACATCAGAATGGCGGGGACCTTCTCGTCCGTCTTCGGCCGAAAGATGTCAACGCGGATGCGGGTCCCGTCGCGCAGCGTCAACGGCTGGTCTCGCTCAAGGATGATGTCGCACGGGAGCGGACGATGCTCTGGGGTCTTTTGACTTCCGGCTGAGAGCTCCACGCGGGAAGGCTCTTTGGGAGTTGGCCATGCTGGAGGGATGGTGGGGGTCTGGATAACTTCAATGTTGTTGACGATAAGTGGCGCCATTGTTGCTTAATCTAACAAACTCGCAGAGATAAATACCCGTTGATGCAGGTACAATGTTTGTCTAGAACAAGACTGCTAGTCTCTTTGATGGCAGCAGCTTCGCATGTCTGTTATATTGTTATTACATGAGACCATCCTAAATCCGAGCTCCCCGGCCTGTCTTCACATCTCAAGGGACTCTGTAAATCCTCGGATTTGACCCAATTCCTGATGACAGATCGTCGAGGACGCCCAGAAACACGGCCCCCTTCGCCGGCATGGCTCCACGGCAGATTCCCACTTGTCTACCAACCAATGACATTGCCATTTTCGCCCTCTTGGGGCAATATTGGCCTGGGGGAGGTCCGAGGGCCTTGTACTTATTGGACTCAACCTGGAACCTGTTCATACGTAGCCCTACGGTCTGCCTGTGCCATGCGAGACGTCGGAAAGAGCCTGGACTTATCCATGTCACGTATGTTTGAGTTCTTCCCCGCCATTTGGCCCTGCTGATCACCCGAGGCGCGTCAACACTACGCTACCAACCCCGCCCGGCAGCGTCTGGAGATGGGTCCCGGCGACCTCGGGAGTTAAGAACGTTCCGGTCGCCGATGAATAAATCGGGCAACTTGGCCGAGACGGCCGTATTCGTCCGTGATTTTTCTGGAGAGCTCCGTCTATCTTTATTCAGCCACCCACCTCCCACCGGATGCCTGATTTTACGAGAGGGTCGCGACCCGGAGAAGTGGACGCTAGCGAAAGAGGGCAACTCAATGGGTCAATTCCCATGTTGTGAAGTGTTCCGACCATGGCCACAGGTTACTGCATAAGATGCATCTGGTCTGCTGTGTGATAATTATGGCGGGCAGCTAAAGTCAAAGTCCACCAGGACAGAAAAACACGAAACCTCACAATGGGCAGCAAAACATCAACAGCACCGGCGCTCTACGTCGACGAAGACTGCAATTTCTCAGTCATCCGCAACCTCCCCATTCCCGACCCCGTAGACGGCGAGGTCCTAGTCAAGGTGCTCTACTCAGGCGTTAACCCCGCCGACGTCAAACACGCACCGTACATCGGTGTCCGCTCCGTCACCCTCGGCTACGACTTTTGCGGCCGCGTCGTCCGGACCGCCGGCGAGAATGCATCGTCCACCTTCAAGCCCGACGACCTGGTGGCCGGCTACGTACCCACGGGCATGGGCAAGCCGATGAGGCACGGCGCGCACCAGGAATACCTGAGCTGTCCGGAAGACATGCTCTTCAAGGTCCCAGTAAACCTGCCCCAGACGCACGCCGCGAGCCTCACGGTGGTGCTGACCACGGCCGCCGACGGGCTGTACAACATTTTCGGCTACCCTCTTCCAGGGGAGAAGGCAAAGGAAGGGTTCAAGCCTGGCCCGCTGCTTATTTGGGGCGCATCTGCCAGCGTTGGAATATGCATGCTGCAATTAGCGCGGGAGAGCGGCGCGAGCCCCATCTTCGTCACCGCGTCGCCGGGGCGGCATGAGATGCTTACGAAGATGGGAGCGACGCGCTGTTTCGACTATAACGCCCCAGACGTAAGTTCTCAGATCAAGAAGGCGGCGGAGGAGGCTGGGGTGGGGCCGATTCGGTACGCTGCCGATTGTGCGGGTTCAAAGGGAGAGGTCACCTCGGCTTCGCAGACGGAGGCGTGTGTTAATGATAACGCTATTGTTCTGTCTGTCGTGGCGAAGCCGGGTGGGAGGATCAAGATGCCGCTGGCGTCGGCGAACAAGGAGATTACCTTACAGCTGGGCGGTGGTCCCGTTGTCACAATACCGGCGCGGCTGGAGGATTGGGGGAGAATGTGGAAGGCGTTGATGTGGTCTGTTGAGAATTACGGCACAAAGATTTCGATTCCCGTGGTGGATGTGTTCAAGGGAACGGCGGAGGATGCGCTGGAGGAGGTGAAGAAGGTTGCTGACCAGGGCAAGTTTGGGAAGCTTGTGCTGGAGCATCCTTTGCTTTGAGGGATGAGAAAGCCAGAGGATGAGCATGAGCATGAGCATGAGCATGAGCATGAGCATGAGGTATCATTTTCCGAGGATTCAATATCTTGTACTACATATGGCTGTCTACTCTAAGCCTTTTGCTGATTTGAACAAAATTTATTCCATCTATCCGTGCGCTGAAGAGGCTCAAGGGTTTACGGGGCTCATGATGTACTGGCAAGGTAAGGGATGTAGGTGTAGGTGTAAGCCGGAGTCGGCCGGCCTCGTCGGCAGCTCAAGACCGACGATAAGCAGCGCATTCCCGGACAAGCTCCGGTCCTGCGCCGGTCCAACGGGTCTAGACTCCGGCAAATTTATCTCGGACCTATCAGCACCCGTCCAGCTATCCGGGACCCCACCCTCTCCACTCCGGGTCGGCAACCCAAAGGCCGCGCTCGGCTCCTGCATCGGCGGCCGCCCCTCACCCCCTCCATTTCATCGGCTCTTTTGCAGTTCTCTCACACACCAAAATACCACACATACTAGGTGCAGCCAACAGAGACCAAAGGTCTTTGCATGCTCTAACCAGTCTGTAAGGGTCATTTTTGCGGCTATCTGTTGGCTTTACCGAGTGCTATCCTCTTCCGCCACACCCACAGTTCCTCCCTCCCTCACACTCCCGGCACCACTCAGTCCGTCAACCAACACCGGTGACCTGTCAGGACTCTGTAGTGCTCCACCAAAGTCCCTCTTAAGAAGAACCCAAAGGTGGAAGGTCCATCATTTTCCTGACGAAATAGCGGGGATTCCGCACGTCTTTTCGGTAAAACGGTCCAGCAGCAACAAACATCCCAGCAATCCGGGGAACTAGCAGGAAAACCCATACAATTCTCACTCGATTTTTTTCTTACCACACCTTATAGCCCCCAGTCACCAGTGACCTTTAATCGCTTTATGCCCCCCCATTCAGCCCAGTTCGGCTTTGTCGCCATTTGTTTCCCTTTCGAACCCCTCTCCTCTCCCATCCTGTCCTATCCTCCCCCTTCCCACCCTGCGAAACGGTTTACCGACCTTCCTAGTTCTACCAGATCTTTAGAGTTGAGCCTCATAAACAAACACTCTATTGGACGAAAGGCGTGATTCTGCGAAACTAAGAGCTCTCTTCCCCCCTCTCTGTGACCGTACCTTATCCCATCCACACACCCAACCACCCGCCCCGATGGCCGCCGATGCAGATGAACGGACCCCCCTCCTCAAAGTCAAATCCGGCGCTGGAGCCGTGAAGCGGGTCGGTCGCGGCCTCTGGTCACCCGCAAACCGTATCCTCTTCGCCGGCTTCCTCGTCTCCCTGACACTAGGCCTCACCCAAGTTCCGTGCGCACAAGTCCACCCCTCTCTTCCCATCCGTGTTGTACTACGGCATGGCTACGAGGATGTGTACCATAGTAACGGAGACTGACATGTATCTACAGCATCATCTACGTCTTCCGTGTCATGGCATGCGAGACGTTCTACAAGTCTCACGCGCCCTACGACGGCCCCCTCTCGGAAATGTGCCACCGCCGTGAGATCGACGCAAACACGGCTACCCAGGTCTCCATCCTCGGCATGACCACCTCCGTCTGCGGCATCCTCAACCTCTTCATCTGCGGCGACCTCATCAAGCGCTGGGGCACCCGCTGGGCTCTCATCAGTCAAACCGGCCTGCTCGGCATCCGCGTCTCGTGCCAGGTCCTCGCCGTGTCGCAGGGCGCGCAAAAGGGAATCGACATGATGCAGTACACGCAGCTCATTGGCATCTTTGGTGGGCCGAGGGGATACATGTAAGTGCTTCACCTACCTACTTACAGGAAGGAAAATGAGATGCGCTGAAACCGCGGCGCTAATGCAATTGGTATTCAAGGCTGGTTCTTAACACGGCAATTGCGGAGGTTGTCGAAAGAAGAAAGCATACCGGCGTCTTTGGTCGGCTACAGGGCGCAGTCATGATCGGTACCGCCATAGGCTACTTGCGTAAGTTGATACTCTGCCTTTCTTACCATCGTCTGCTAATTCCTAATTAGTCGGTGGTGTTTTGGGTGATGTGTTCGGCATCACCAGTCCCTTCGTCGTTGCCATCGGCTGTTTTGCCTTTGCGACGACCTACGGCGCCATCTTCTGGCCGGCACCCCCAGAAGAGACCGAAGAAACGGACGGCAAGACAACGCTCGGAGCTTCTGGCTTCCTGGCTCCTATCAAGGTGCTTATGCCGTCAAAGTACCGCCTCGAATCCGGCAAGATTGTCAAAAACTATGGCCTCGTCTTCCTGGCCCTGGGCATCTTCTTCGGCGTGGTAAGTCCACTATTTCATGATGCCTTGCGTGCATTTGCGACTTCGGTCCTTGTACAACATCGCTAACGGTGCCCCAGTTCGCCACGGGTTATGCCCCCATCCTCATCCAGATGTACGCCACCTCCCGCTTCAACTTTGGCACGACGGAGAACGGTATCCTTATGTCCGGCAACTCGTGGATCCGCGGCATCTTCTTGATGTTCATCTTTCCAGAAATCATCGACAGCGGACGCAGATGGTTTGCCTCGTCATCTCATGCCGGAGCTCTTCAAAAGACACTCACCCAGGAGGAACGCAGCGTCATCCCCACTCACCCCGAAGACATGGACCCGGCACCCGGCTTGATGAACGCTTCCGAGCCAACAAAGGCGCCGCCTGAAGAGGAGGACGAGGATAGCACTTTTGACCTGTTCTTCCTGAGGTGGAGCTTGGTGGTGGATGGCATCGTCACGTCCCTGGCGGCTTGGGCGACGGAGGGCTGGCATGTCTATGCCGGTGAGTATCTCAACTTTGCTGCTCACTTTACCCCGAACTCCAGAAACTAGAGCAAGATGCTAATCGACTTCATTCGTAGCCGCTTTCCTGCTGCCATTCGCATCCGGGTCGGCTCCTGCAGCCAAGGGCGTCATCACAGAAATGTGCCCGCCGCATATGCGACAAGATGCCCTGAGCGCCATCACCCTGGTTGAGAGTGCAGCGACTCTGACGACGCAGGGTATCTTTGGTTTCATATTCGCCACCCTATCTGAGATGGGCAAGCCGAATCTCACCTTCTTTGTGAACGCCGTGAGTGCTCACACATGAGTCTCTACATTTCTAATGCTTGTTCTCTAATCGCTTTATAGGCTCTCGCCGTTGTCGCCGTGGGCATTCTTCTGCTGGCTCATTACCCCCCGGTTAACAGTACGCGGGTCGAGGGTGAGGCGATTGAAGAAATCGGTGAATCAAATCGAGACATGAATGAGTGCCGAAATTTGGCAGAAGTCACTCATCGATCGTCATGAAGGATAAGTGAGAATGAAACTCATTCGCTCGACTCATCTACGACTCTATGCCAAGGCCGATGAAGAGTTAGGATAAATGGTTTCCTGCCGTAAAAGTTTTCTTCATTTGAACTCAAATGCGGCGTCATTTAGCATTTAGACTCGTTGGTGCACTTCAAAGGGTGTGCCGTAGAAGACCATCGTCGGTGAGTCTGGTTGTGTGGGTATTGCGAGTTTCAAACGCAGGTATCGCTGGGACTGATGTACATAAAACGGACAAAAGGATTTAAAGTGATTATTCAACGGTTTTTCTTCAAAAGGTACCTTCAGACTTTTCGCGTGCCGCATCGCCGACTTCATCACGTTCTAGAACTTTTGCCTCATCACCAAAGCCTTCAAAAGTGTCCTCGATCTGCGTTCGCCGGCCAAGGTCACGGCGGGGGTGGAGCCGCCTGTCATCGGTCTTGGCTCGGCCTTCTGCTCCATGACATCAGCGGGCTGTTCGCATACATCATCGATTGCGTTCATGCGGATCGGTGCTTTTGCCCCGAATCTGGGATTCCCCTAGCACACTGCTACTCAGTACCAGTAGGCTAACCACCAAATATCGAATTTGAATGATTTCCATTCATGAAAGATGGGAATCTGGCAGTGGCGTCTGGTCTCCTCCGGAGCTAGATCTCCGGAATCTTGGTAGCAGCTGCATCTTGGATTGCTTCACACAAGTGCCGGTGTTTGCTTGATGGTCTAAATCGTCTTAGTCTACCGCGCCATTTGGCCCCCGCAGTTCTGGTCTTCGTCACATCTAGTCTTCAGATCTGGATTCCGTGGCTCCTTCGAATTCCCCCATGTCCATTTGAAGGCTCTAGGTAACCAATTGACTTCAGCGCCAGGGTATCGGGAGATTCGCCATGATACCCATTCATACACTGACTGGTCTTCGCTGCCACGGAGTTATCCCCGAACTAAGACCGTAGTTCAGAGTCGAGAAGGCGAAAAGACGAAAAATCGAAAAGTCGAGAGGCCAAGGAGGCTCCGTACCGAGCGTCATCGATTCCTGCGACCCGCCGCTTGGAGAGCGGGTGCTAATGCGGGTATGGCCTAGTTCCGTCGTTCCCCATGCCGCTACTACAGACATGAAGTGACAAGCACTCCTCCCCGTCTTCAGACTGCTTCGACGTAGTAATCTGCAGTTTGTGATTCGTCCAATATGAGTGACGGTATTGTTCCTCCAGAACTGCGTCATGGCATTGAGTTTTGATGGCACTTTTTGTGTGTGTGTGTGTGTGTTTGCCCGTTCGAGCCCCTCCACATAAAATGCCCAAGCACCAGCGGGTGGCGGCACAGCTCACCATCTTTCTCTCTGGTATAAGACCTCTCTCAAGACCTTTTGAATCTAAGGGGGACTGTCCAAAGTATCATCAAACATCCCAGTTAAACTGCCCAAAAGACATTCAATATGGGTTCCACCGATACATCATTCGCAGCCCACGTGGCAGGCCAGTTCAGTACCTACGAGAAGGACAGACAGATGACCTCCAAGGAGGCCATCTACAGTACCAGCAATGGCGTCCCCATGCCTCACCCTTACGAGACGCAGCGATGCGGAGAGAACGGCCCTTTGCTGCTGCAGGATTTCCACCTGATCGACCTCCTTTCTCACTTTGACCGCGAGCGCATCCCGGAGCGTGTCGTTCACGCCAAGGGCAGCGGTGCTCACGGTTTCTTTGAGTGTACGGACCCGATTCCGGAGCTTACGCAGGCCGATATCTTCGGTACTAAGGGCAAGAAGTGCCCCATCACCGTGCGCTTCTCGACTGTTGGCGGCGAGTCTGGTTCGCCGGATCTTGCTCGCGACCCTAGAGGTTTCTCTGTCAAATTCAGAACAGAGGATGGCAACTGGGACATGGTGGCGAACAACACGCCCGTCTTCTTCTTGCGAGACCCTGCCAAGTTCCCCATGTTCATTCACACGCAGAAGCGTGACCCGCAAACGCATCTTAACCATATGGATGACTCGTTCATGGTACGTTCTAATCCTCTGACCTCGCAGTTGATCCTTGCTAACAAGAATCCATAGTTCTGGAACTATTTGAGCGAGAACCCCGAGTCAATCCACCAAGTCATGATTTTGATGGGTGACCGCGGAATTCCTGATGGCTACCGATTTATGCACGGCTACGCCGGCCACACGATGAAGCTCGTCAACAAGGACGGATCATGGGTCTACGCCCAGATTCACATGAAGTCCCAACAGGGCACCAAGTTCATCACACAAGAGGACTCTCTAACCAAGTCGGCTGACTACTCCGGCAAGGATCTCTTCGAGGCCATTCAGAACGGCGACTATCCCAAGTGGTCAGTTGAGATTCAGACCATGACGCCCAAGGAGGCAGAGGACGCGTGGGAGAACGACAAGATCAACGTCTTTGATCTCACGCACGTCTGGCCTCAGGGCAAATACCCCCTCCGCAAGGTGGGCGAGTTCACCTTGAACGAGAACCCTCAGAATTACTTTGCGGAGGTCGAGCAGGTTGCCTTCAATCCTTCGCACATGCCCCCCGGTATTGAGCCCTCCGCCGACCCGGTCCTTCAGTCACGTCTGTTTTCCTACCCTGATACCCACCGCCACCGCATTGGCGTAAACTACCAGCAGCTACCCGTCAATGCACCAAAGACTGCCCACAAGATGGCCAACTTCCAGCGCGACGGGGCTATGGCATTCTTCAACCAGGGTGCGCGCCCCAACTACCTCAGCTCTATCGACCCCGTTCAATTCAAGGCTCGCACCGTCGACCTGGACAAGACGCATGGTCACTTCACAGGGCAAGCCATCACCTTTCTCTCCGAAATCAGGCCAGAGGACTTTGTCGCGCCGCGCGCCCTGTGGCAGAAGGTTTGGGATGAGGATGCGCGTGAGCGTTTCATCAACAACGTCACGGGCAAGATGGAGCTGTGTAAGAACCCGGAACCTTTGAAGAAGCAGATTGCCATCTTCAGGGAGGTTGACCCCGAGATTGCAGAGAGGTTGGAGAAGAGCACCGGTATCAAGGGGTACGAAGGTATTGCCAACCTGACTTTCAATGGTACGCACAATGGTTTTGCAAGGGAGAAGAAGAACAAGTACGCCAATGGCATCGACGTCACGACATGCCAGAGTCTGACGGATAACAACGGTGCGCCCATTAGGGGCACCCATCGCAACGTTGACAAGGTTGTCAACGGCGAGGGTGCGAGGCACTGAAGATTTTTCGAATTGTAGTATTAGAGATATCCATATAATATGAACATGACTTTTCTTTTCGCACATTATTCTACATTTTCCACTTCCCAGTTCGGTGTTGCCTGGATGCGCTGGGGCTGTGCTGACGGTGTGTCACCACCGTGTCGCTTATGATTCGTCGAAAGGATGAATATTCAGCATGTAATGTGCCTTGCGGATAGCCGTACTCGCATCTATGAAGTCGACTATTGTATAAAGCTTTATGTCCCCATGCGACGAGAAGTGAAACCGCTTCAATCGCGCATCGCTGTATATACTTCGTTCAGTACCATTCAGATAATAGTTGGAATTAAAAGTTGCATCAGCAGGGCCATTCATCAACGAGACGCAATGGAGATTTCATACGAGGCAGTCTTCAGATCGTTAACAGGGGTTGCACAGGCTACTAAGGCTTCTCCTGATGAAATCAACACAATTGGAAAGCTGCTGTCTCCAGACAACGAAGACACTGAGACCAAGATCAAACCGGCCAGTCTATCTTTTCTAAATTGGCAAGTCATTATCCGGCAAAATGTCACAGCAATGACCGGAGCCGCCATTCATATTGCACTTGTCGCAGTAGCAGTCTCGTTACTCCGCGAGACAGCCCGTCAAAACCAGCCAGCAACAGCAGATGAAATCAACCAATGCTGGACCATCATCCACAACGCCCTCACATCCACAACGTCTTCCCGAGCACAGTTCACCGCTTCTCGTAGCGCACAAGGCTTCCTCTCGGTACCGCTATGCAGCTTGGTTAAAGACGGCAGCATTGACGAGCTCATTCGCCTACACATTTGGATGCCGGACGGCAAGTGTTACGGGCTAGACCCGATTAGTGGATCCAAGCCTCAGCCCGGATACTACTACAGCTCACCGCGCCGCTTCTATAAAGGTCCTATTTAAGCGCTTTTTTTTTATAGAACCTCTACAGAACCTCCGCTCTAAAAACCTCTATTCTTTAATTTAAATTCTATATATTAAAATCCCTTTAACGTAGACTTATATAGGCTAAACTTTTAATATATTTAAGCTCCTCTTTTTATTTATTTTATTATTAATTATATTATATAATAGAGGCGAATATAACTATTAACGTACTACTAAATACTTAGTTAATAAAAGCTATAATATAAACTTAAAAATAGATTATTTAGAGTTTATAAAAACTAATAGAAGCCTAGAAATAGAGTAAAATAAAAAAAGCGGCGGATATAATAAAATAAAAGCGCGAGTATAAAAAGTTTAATAAAATTTTATAGTTATTATAAAAATAGTTTTAATAAATAAATAGACCCCCTACGCTTTTTATTAAAAAACCTAACCTCTATAAAACCCCCGCTAATTTAGAAGCGCTTTTTAATAATAAAGCCCCCTATAAAAAGCCCCTATTAAACCTAGTAAAGTTTTTAAATAATAAAAACGAATATAATATTTAAAAAGCCTAGATATATAATAAGCTCGTTATCAATATACTATTTTATTATATTAATAAAGAACGGAAATATTTTATTTTTTTATATTTTACTACTCGGGTTTAAAAAGTAATAAGCTAATTCTATTATAAAAGAGAGAAAAATAGAAAATAAAGGTCCGATAAACTCTTTACGTATTTTTTATAAATATATAGCGACCTTTATTAAGTTAAGAACGCTTTTAACGAACTATTAATAATAATTATAAAAAAAGGTAAAAAGTTTATAATATTTTTACCCCGATTTAAAAAAACCCTAGTTAATACTAAAGGCTAAAAGTAGCTTATAAACGTTATAATTTAATACTTTACTTATACTTTAACTTTATAATTAAAAGAATATATAATTACTATGCTTTAAAATAAATTATTATATACCGGCTTCTTTTATAGCGTCTAGGTAATAGCTAGTAATATAAAGGGCTATAACTTCGATTAGCGTAACCCCTAGATTTTAATATAAAAAAGATATTACGTAATAAAAAAATATATTAATAGTAATAAAAATATAATTATAATTAAAGCTATAAAGGCTATAAAGCCTAAATAAAAAGCGAAATTATTAATAAAGCTAAAAACTTAGCGCTACTTTAGTTATAATAAAGTCGGATATATTATAAAAAACTATAAATAAAAATAGGAAGCTTATATAGTTTAAGCGGCGCCCATAGAGTACTATATAAAAAAAGTAAACTTAGATAATAACGAATATTATTTAAAAAAAGAATAGTTTTAATATAAAATCGGGTACTAGAGCCTATAAATAAAGAACGGATAAAATAAAAGTTATTTAATTAATAACGGACTATAAATAGGCCTTTAGCGCTATTTATTACGAGGATTAATAAAATATATAAAACTTTAACGCTAATAGATTATAAATATAATATATATTTTATAATAAACTTTTAATTAGCCCGCCGTCTTTATTTTTTATATATAAATAAAATAAAATATAGACTTTGCGAATTTATAAATAAGTCTATTTAAATTATAATTAAAGGGGTCGTCGCTTTTAACTTCGAGATTAGTAGCTATATAGAAAAAGTATATATATATATTATTAAAGGCCTAGATATAAACGTATTTTTTAAAAAACCTTAAATAGAACGGAACTATATTATATATAATATAGCTAAATAGTAGATTTAATATAAAAAGGGTAAAATAAGAATATATTTTAGTAAATAAAAAGAAGGCGCTATAATATAAAAGATTTATAAAATATAAAGCTTAAAAGCCCCCTCTTTTATTATTTTATATTATAGAGTTATTATAAAAAAAAAGCGCTAACTAAGTAAATATGCTATAGGGATCTAAGTAATTAGCTTTACTAATATTAATAAAGCTTTAAAACTAAAGAGCGAGACCGATTACTTTTTTTAACTATTATAATAAATAAAAGAGGAATACGGCGACCTTTTTAAATTATTTAAAGTATACCCCTTTTTACTAGCTTAGTTAAGAATCGATTTTATAATTAACCTCGAGTAGTAATTTAATAAATAAAAAGCGCCCCTCCTCTAAAGCCCCCTCTATTTTATATTCTATAAAGAACTACTAGTATTATATAATACTTTTAAAGACTTATTTAATAAAAGCTTTATTCGAGTTAATAGCTCCTTTACTAGAGCCCCCGTTCTCTTTATTAAAAAACTAGGGGGCGGCCTACGCTTTTATTATAATTATAAAATATTAAATATAATTATATAAAAAGACCGTTACTTTTTATTATTAATTAATAAAACTCTTTAAAAAGTTAGTTTAATAAAATAGTTTATAAAACTAAACGTTATAGCGGCCTTTTATAAAATTAAAGTAGTTAAAAGATATTAAAAAAAGACTACTTTTTAAACGTAATATAGCCTTTTTAAATAAATAGTTTATCTATTTAGCTTAACCGGGGCGCCCGCTATATTTTAAAAATATATAAACTAGACCTTAAAGAAATTCCTCGATAACTTCGCTTTTATATATATAGACGATATATTAATATATTTAAATAGATTAAAAGTAAATTACGAAAAGAAAATATAGCGGATATTATGTATTTTTATAATAACGGGCCTTAATTTCGACCTAGTTAAAAGCGAGTTCTCTATTTAAATTATAAAATACGTTAGATTTATTTTTAAAATAAAATAAAAGATCGTATATAACTTAGAGAAAATGCGTACTATTTATAAATAGCTCGTATTTAAAATAGTAAAAGGGGTTAAAAGCTTCTTTAGCTTCGCTAACTATTACTACGTATTTATATATAATTACTCCGCTATTATTAAACCCCTTAACGCCCTAATTAAAAAAAGGGCGCTATTTAAATAGATAGCTAAGTAAAACGCCGCTTTTAAAACGCTTAAAAAGCGTTTTATATTCGCGCCTTTATTTTAAAGCTTTAACCTTAATTTAATAATAATTATTAAGATTAATTACTCTAGATTTATATTTAAAAGCTCCTTTATATAAAAGGATCCGTTAAATATATACTAATTAATTACTTTTTATTTATAAAAGCTTATACCCGCTTAATATAATTACTTAATTTATAATAAAGAGCTCTTTATTATAATATCCTATTTAAATATATAGGATATAGAGCTATAGAGCTCTTACGGATTTAAAGTTATTATAAACTATAAAAAGTTAAAGTATTTTATATAAAAATAAAAGCTAACTAAGCGCTAGAGCTATTAAATAAAATAACTTTTATAATACTATTTTAAAATCGAGTATTACCTAGGCCGTTTATTAGCCGCCCTAAACGCGCTCTTTAAATATAAATAAAACGCTTTAATTAACTAGGACGATAAAAAAGAGAGAGGAAGGATTATTTAAATAATTCTTAACTTTACCCGGCTAGTGACCGGCGTAGTTTACTAAACTAAAACTATAAAAATACCCGAGCTATTTAAAACCGATATTTTTATAAACGACGTAGAGCTTTAATAACGATAAAATAAAATAAAAGTAAAGGATAAATAATATTTTAAAAGGAATTAATATAGAGGTATATAGAATTAATATAGAGGTATACACCTTATAGCAGCATACATATTCGCCCCTATAATTAACTTAAAATTTTAATATATCCCCGCAAAGGCAGTTAAAGTAGTTATATTAACATTTTATATACTTAATAACTTTAAAGCTTTTACTAAATAAAATATCCCTTAAACTATTCCTCGTAAAGTATTTAACGTTTAAAAATAAATATTTAATATATTTAATAACTTAGTTAAATATTTATAGGTCTTTTAAAAATATTTAAAATAACGTAGCTATAAAATCCTTTATTTAACGTTATTTAATACTATCTCTTACTCGCTTTACTACTTTTAAATATTAAGTTATAATAGCTATTTACTTATATAATACCCTATTATCTTTCCTTTACTAAAAACACTAAACTAGTTTCTTATTTATTACTAAAATAGGTCGGGGGCCTAACTAGAACTTAGTTAATAGACCCCCTATAGGCCCTTTATTAAAGTTAATTTATTACGGCTTCCCGGCGGGCAGCCTCGCTTATAACTAATCGAGCTTTAACTATTAAATATTATAATAATTTAGTATCGAGGTTATTAGCCCTATTAAAGTAGTATAAGCTCTATAAGAACTAGCTATACTATGTTTTTTAGTTTATTATAGAGAGATATTATAATTTTTAAGTTTAAAATCTAATAATAAAGATTAAAAAAAGACGTTCCCCGAAGCCGTTATTATAAATAAACCTCCTATTTATTAAAAGTCGACGATTCTTTAATTTTTAAAAAGATTTTATAAAAGTACGGGATACTAAGCTTAACTAATATAGAATAGTTATTATTATACGCTCCGATAGGGGGTAAGAATAGCTTCTTTTTAAAGGGCATTACCTTATATATAAGCCGGTATTACTTAGTAATTAACTTAAAATATTTTAATAAAACTATAAAACGAAAGTTATTAAAGTACTTTAAGCGGGGGCTAAAGTAATCTCGGCTTATAAATACCTCGTCCTCTATATATATTTATTAAAAGCGTAGCTCCTAGTTATTAATTATATCTTATATAACGTCGACGAGTTAATATAAGTAGCTAAGACCGTTAAAAAAGTAGCCTTTAATATTATTATTATTTAATTTTATACTAGAAGTTATATAAATACCGAAGTTCTAATATTTATAAATAAAGTAGCGGGCCTATTACGTTTTTATAAGTAAATATATAGAATAAAGGTACTATAAAATTAAGTATTAGTTATCGAACTCTTTATATAGCTTTTTCTAAACTTTTTTAAAAGTTTACTTAGTTTTAATAAAAACAATAAGCTTCTATATAATAAATACTCTATAGTAAGTATATAGAATAATTTAATTTACCGTTATATTAATATAGGCGCGGTTTTCGTTACTAAGCTCGACCGTTATTAATAATTATAGTTAATAATCTTTATCGTTAAACTTATTACTATTATTTATATTACTAAATTTCTTTATTTATTTCTATTTAGCTTTAAGTATAATATTAAAATTAATATAATAAATATAGAGCTATTACTAAATATCTAGAAACTTTTTACTTAGTATAGCTTTTATCTATTTATTATAGTCTATAATAATAATTATAGGGTAGCGAATCGAGTATTACTCAACTAGTTCTTTTATATTTTTTAAAAAAAATCAGAAGCCCTTTAACTATTTATTATTAATAAAACTAAATACTACGTTATAAATAGACCTAAGGCAGGTTTACCTAGTTATTTAGAATAGTAAAAGCTTAAAGCGATTAGTATTATAAGTATTATCGAAGCTAATTACTTCGGGGAACCGCTTCTATATTTAGAGGTAATAAAAAAAGGTCCAGACTAGCCTAATAAAGCGGTTCGGCTTATTATTAGCCTATTTAATAATATAAAAAATCTCCCGCTTATTAAATAATTTAATTAACGTAGCCGTCGGTAAATAACTATTTAACTTTTTTTAGTTAAGGCGCGCTCGGGTATTATAAATATCCCGCTAAATAAGTATAGAATCCAGAAACTACTTTTATATAATAATACGGACGTTACGTACCCGAATATTAATACGACGGCTTATATTTTTAATAAAATCTTTAATAGGCTAAGTAAGCTTTCGGTATAAAGGGTAGGTAAATACTTTAAAGCTTAGTTAATAATTATATTAACTATAACGAGGGTTTAGTAAATAATGTAAAAGCTATTTACCTTCTTTTTGCGCTTCTATAATTATTTATTATTAATAGCCGTACTTTTAGGACCTCCGCTATCGGATATTTATACCCTTTAAAAGACCGGGCTTATTAAATTAATTATATTAAAATAAATATTATATAAGCCGACCTATCTAAGAAGTATATTTATACCGTTTTATAATACTAAACCCGTTAACCTTTATAAATATATTAAGTTAATTAAAGAGGGCCTTAGTAATAGGCTCTAGGCTATTTAGGATCAATAGGTTTAGGATTATATTTAAAGGGGGGGAAGAGGATTTTTCGAATCGGTTATAATAAAAAGCTATAATTTAAAAAAATAATAGGCTCGAAGAAAGGTCTTATTATAGAGGTAAATATAGGAGTAATAAGTTTCTTTAAAAACCCTACGTCTCTTATTAATAGCAGCTTAGCTCGTATTATTAAAAAAAGGTAGTTATTAACCTTTTATTAATATTAATAACCTACTAAATAAGCTTAAGAGTGTTATTAAAATGCTCTATAATAAGCTATTAAAAGTCTTAATATCTATTTTAAAAAGATAATAAACTCCGCTTTAATAAAATATAAAGGAGAGTAGTACGTTAAATACTTTAAGTTCTTTTTAAAAAACGGTACGTAAAGTAAAATATAAATTTAAAGTATTTATTATTTTAATAGGGGCCGCTACGAATAGGTAAAAGTCGGGATAAAGTAATAAGTTAAAGGGAGTCGGTTTTATTAAAGAAACGGCATTTAAAGTAGAGTCTCGGTTCGATCCTAAAGTAATAAAGCTAATAATAAAATAGTAATCGTATTTATTATAATAGCTCGGGTAATAAATTATTAATTAAGTCGCTATATATTTAAAGGTCGCTAACTTTATAAAATTAACTAACGCTAGGACGGCTACTAATTAAAAAAGGGGATAATAATATATTAATACGTTAGCGTTTTAAAAAGGGTATTATATTACTAGAGCTACGAACTATAGCTCGGCGGTATAGATTATATTATAGTTTAAATATTAATATATCGATACTAAATATAATAAATAAAATAGTAAAAGAAATTCTAAATAGAGAGAGTATTTAAGAGCGGAGCGGTGGAATTTAGATATATTAATAATAAAATTTTAAGTTAATTATAAAGGCGAATACGTATACCGCTATAAAGTATATACTTCTATATTAATTCTATATACCTCTATATTAATTCCTATTTTAAAATAT